>NC_081384.1:33968997-34266497 GCF_030684315.1 Stegostoma tigrinum | reverse complement strand
ATTTCTCCTTCTGAAATCCAATCGGACAATTAGTTTCTAAGTATTCATATCTTTACAATATATTCTAATATTTTTCCTAATATTGACTTCAGGCCAACAGGACTGTCGTTTCCTGTTTTTTCTTTCCCTCCTTTCTTAAACAGCGGGGTTCTATTTCCAACTTCCCAATTGGCATACGCTGTTGCAGAGTTAATAGAATGTTTAAATACAGTTGCCAATACATTCATTATTTCTGTAGCCATCTGTATCAACGCTGTAGGGTTAATATCACCGGATTCCAAAGATTTATAAGCATCCAGTTCCATTACTTTCTCTTAATATTGCTAAGTTCTTGCAGTTCCTCTAGACTGTTGAATGTCAATTATTTCGGGGAGATTTCTTATATATCCCCCCTTGAAAACAGACTCAAAGTACTTATTTAATTCCCGTGCCCTGCCAATTTTCTATTTCCTTTTGTAGATTCACTTGTTTCTGTGTTAGAGACCACATTTGTCTTTGCTAATCTTTTCCTTTTTGCAAATACATAGAAGCTTTTACAATCTGTTTTTATTTTTTTTTGCTATTTTACATTCCTGTTCTTTTCTCTCTTGCTTTATTAATTGCCTCTCTTTTGCTGAATCCTAAAGTTCTCCCAATCTCAGGTTTACAACACTGACAGCTTTTTAAGGCCCTTCCTTTAATATAATACCATTTTAACTTCCTTTGTTAGCCATAGCTTTTTCACTTTTCCTACAAGGTATTTTTGCATAAAAAGAGTATACAATGTTTGGAAACCAAGCATGATCTTTTCAAATACTAGCATTTTTTTACACGCAGTCAATGCTTTCAATGTTCCATTCCAATCCACCGCAGCCAACTTCCATGTCATATGAGGGAAATAGGGAATGGGTGACCAAAAGGCTGAAAAAAAGCAGGAAGGCAGTGCAGGTGTCCCATGCAGTCATCTCCCTCCAAAACAGTTATATCGTTTTGGATACTGTTGGGGGAGCTGGCTCACCAGAGGAAGGCAGCAGTAGCCAGGTTCATGGCACTGTGACTCACTCTGCTGTACAGAAGATTGTAAAAAAGAATGGAAGGGCTATAGTCATAGGGCATTCAATTGTAAGGGGAGTAGATAGGTAGTTCTGTGGTCAAAAGCAAGACTCCCGAATGGTATACCATGGTGTGAAGCTGGATGAACACAGCAGGCCAAGCAGCATCAGTGGAGCATGAAAGTCTGACGTTTCGGGTCAAAACCCTTCTTCAGAAAATTTTCTGAAGAAGGGTTTCGACCCGAAACGTCAGACTTTCCTGCTCCAACTGATGCTACTTGGCCTTCTGTCTTCATCCAGCTTCACACCATGTTATCTCAGATTCTGCAGCATCGGCAATTCCTGCTATCTCTCCTGAATGGTATGTTGTCTCCCAGGTGCACGGGTCAGGGATGTCTCAGATCAACAACAGGACATTCTGAAGGGGGAGGGTGAACAGCCAGCTGTCAGGGGCATATAGGCTCCAACGATACAGGTAAAAAATGAGATGAGGTCCTACAAATAGAATTTAGGGAGTTAGGAGCCAAATTAAAAAGTGGGGCCTCAGAGGTAGTAATCTCAGGATTGCTACCAGTGCCATGTGCGAGTCAGAGAAGAAATGAAAGAAATGAAAGAATAGGCAGGATAAATGAGTGGCTTGTGAGATGGTGCAGGAGGGAGGGGTTCAGATTTTTGGGACATTGGGACAGGTTCTGGGGAGGTGGGACGATTACCAATTGGGCGGTCTACACCTGGGCAGGACTGGAACCAATATCCTCGGGGCTGCTTTTGCTAATTCTGTTGGGGAGGGTTTAAATTAATCTGACAGGGGGATGGGAACCAAATGAGGAGGTTATTGGACAGTAAGGAGGTACTAACTAAAGCCTGTAAGGAACTAAATGGTGAAGTCGTGTGACTAAGGGGAAGAGTAGGCAGAGAGCAGATGATGAACGCAAAGGGCCAGGTGGTCTGAGGTGCATTGGTTTTAATGCGAGAAGTGTAGTAGGTAAGGCAGATGAACTTAAGGCTTGGATTAGTGCCTGGTAGTATGATGTTATTGCTCTTACTGGGGCTTGGTTGAGGGAAGGGCAAGATTGGCAACTAAATATCCCAGGATATAGGATGCTTCAGGCGGGATAGGGAAGAGAGGTAAAAGGGGTGGAGGAGTTGCCTTACTGGTCAAAGAGGATATCACAACTGTGCTGAAGGAGGGCACTATGGAGGACCCAAGCAGTGAGGCAATATGGGCCAAGCTCAGAAATAGGAAGGGTGTGGTAACAACTTTGGGGCTGTACAACAGGCCTCCTAACAGCGACCGAGAGATAAAGGTACAAATATGTAGACAGATTATGGAAAGATGTAGGAGCAACCAGCTGGTGGTGATGGGAAATTTTAATTTCCCCAACAGTGACTGGGATTCACTTAGTGTTAGGGGTTTAGATGGAGCAGAATTTGTAAGGAACATCCAGGGGGTTTTTATGGAGCAGTATGTAAGTAGTCCAATTTGGGAAGAGGCCATACTGAATCTGGTGTTGGGGAATGAGCCCAGCCAAGTGGTTGAAGTTTCAGGAGGGGATTACTTTGGGAATAGTGATCACAATTCCGTAAGTTTTACAATACTCATAGGCAAGGACGAGAGTGGTCCTAAAGGAAGAGTGCTGAATTGGGGGTAGGCCAACTATAGCAAGATTCGATGGGAGCTAGGGAATATGGATTGGGAGCAGATGTTTGAGGGTAAATCCACATTTGATATGTGGGAGGCTTTTAAAGAGAGGTTGATTAGAGTGCAGGACAGACATGTCCCTGTGAAAACGAGGAATAGAAAGGGCAAGATTAGGGAACCATGGATGACAGGTGAAATTGAGAGACTAGCAAAGAGGAAAAAGGAAGCATGCATAAGGTCTAGGCAACTGAAAACAGATGAAGCTTTGGAAGAATTTTGGGAAAGTAGGATCAATCCGAACTGAATAATTAAGAGGGTTTCAAGGGGTCATGAAATATCTCTAGCAAACATGGTTAAGGAAAATTCCAAAGCCTTTTATTCGTACATAAGAAGAAAGAGGGTAACTACAGAAAGGGTTGGCCCACTCAGGGACAAAAGAGGGAAGTTATGCAAGGAATCAGAGAAATTGAGTGAGATTCTTAACGAGTACTTTGCATTGGTATTCACCAAGGAGAGGGACATGATGGATGTTGATGTTAGGGATAGATGTTTGATTACTCTAAGTCAAGTAGGCATAAGGAAGGGTAAGTGTTGGGTTTTCTAAAAGGCATTAGGGTGGACAAGTCCCCAGGTCCAGATAGGATCTATCCCAGGTTGCTGAGGGAAGCAAGAGAGAAAATAGCTGGGGCCTTAACAGACATCTTTGCAGCATCCTAGAGCACAGGTAAGGTCCTGGAGGACTGGAGAATAGCTAATGTTGTCCCCTTGTTTAAGAAAGGTAGCAAGTATAATCCAGGTAATTATAGACCGGTGAGCCTGACATCAGTTGTGGGGAAGTTGCTGGAGAAGATACTGAGGGATAGAATCTATTTACATTTGGAAGAAAATGGGCATATTAGTGATAGACAGCATGGTTTTGTGCTGGGAAGGTCATGTCTTACCAACCTGATAGAATTCTTTTATGAATTACTAAATTGAAATATGAGGGAAGGGCTGTAGATGTCATATACATGGACTTCAGTAAGGCATTTGATAAGGTTCCCCATGTTATGCTGATGAAGGAAGTGAAGTCACACGGGGTCCAGTGTATACCAGCTAGATGGATATAGAACCGGCTGGGTAACAGGAGACAGAGTTGTAGCAGAAGGGAGTTTCTCAAAATGGAGAACTGTGACCAGTGGTGTTCCACAGGGATCTGTGTTGGGACCACTGTTGTTTGTGGTATACTTAAATAACCTGGTGGAAGGTATAGCTGGTCTGATTAGCAAGTTTGCAGATGACACTAAGATTGGTAGAGTAGCAGATAGTGAAAGGGACTGTCAGAGAATACTGCAGATTACAGATAGATTGGAGAGTTGGGCGGAGAAATGGCAGATGGAGTTCAATCCAGGAAAATGTGAGGAGATGCATTTTGGAAGATCCAATTCAAGAACAAACTATGTGGTAAATAGAAAAGCCCTGGGTCAAATTGATGCACAGAGAGATCTGGGTGTTCAGGTCCATTGTACCCTGAAGGTGGCAACACAGGTGGATAGAGTGGTCAAGGCGGCATACGGCATGCTTTCATTCATCAGATGGAGTACTGAGTACAAGAATTGACAGATCATGTTGCAGTTGTATAGGACTTTTGTTCGACCACATTTGGAATATTGCGTACAGTTCTGGTCGCCACATTACCAAAAGGATGTGGATGCTTTGGAGAGGGTGCAGAGGAGGTTCACCAGGATGTTTCCTGGCATGAGGGGGCGCTAGCTATGAAGAGAGGTGAGTAGATTCGGATTATTTACATTGGAAAGTCGGAGGTTGAGGGGGAACCTGACTGAGGTCTACAAAATCATGAGGGGTATAGACAGGGTGGATAGCAAGAAGCTTTTTCCCAGAGTGCGGGACTCAATTACTAGGGGTCACAATTTCAAGGCGAGAGGGGAAAAGTTTAAGGGAGATATGCGAGGAAAGCTCTTTACACAGAGGGTGGTTGGTGCCCGGAAAGCGTTGCCAGCGGAGTTGGTCGAGGTGGGCACAATAGTATCATTTAAGATGTATCTAGACAGATACATGAATGGGCAGGGAGCAGAGGGATACAGATCCTTGGAAAATAGGCGACAGGTTTAGATAGAGGATTTGGATTGGCGCAGGTTTGGAGGGTCACAGGGCCTGTTTCTGTGCAGTAATTTACTTTGTTCTTTGTTCTTTGTTATTCTAATTTTTCTGGTTTAGATTTAGGCCCTTAGTTGCAACATCTTTTTCAAACAATGAAATTTGTCATCATACTTTAGTCACTATTCGTTAAAGATTCTCTAACAAGAAATTGAATGGATGATGGAATTGAATGCTATATCTCCAAATTTGCAGATGACAGTAAGCTGGGTGGCAGTGTGTGCTGTGAGGAGGATGCTAAGATACTGCAGCAGGCAGTGAGGAAAGGTAATGGCATGCTGACCTTCATTGCGGAAGATTTGAGAATCAGAGTGAGGATGTCTTCCTGCAGTTATACAGAGCCACACTGTGAGTATTGGCTCTAGGCCTGAAACATCAGCTTTTGTGCTCCTGAGATCCTGCTTGGCCTGCTGTGTTCATCCAGCTTCACACTTGGTTACCTTGAGTATTGTGTGCAGTTTTGGTCTTCTGGTCTGAAGAAGGACATTCCTGCTATTAAGAGAGTCCAGCAACAATTCCCCAGCCTGATACCCAGGATAACAGGACTGACATATGAAGAAAGATTGGATCGACTGGACTTGCACTCGCTAAAATTTAGAAGAATGAGAGTGGCTCTTGTAGAACTATGTAAAATCCTGATGGGACTGGATAGGCTGGAAATACAGGAAGAATGTTTCTGATTTTGGGGAAGTCCAGAACTAGGTTTCATAGTCTATGAATAAGAGGTAAGCCATTCAGGACTGAGATGAGGAAGAATTTCTTCACTCAATGAGTAGTGAACCAATGGAATTCTCTCCCACAGGAAGCTTTTGGGGCCAGTTCATTAGATATATTCAAAAGGGAGCTGGATGCAGCCCTTACAGCTAAAGGCATCAGGGGATATGAAGAGAAAACAGGAATGGGATACGGAGGTTGCTTGATCAGCCATGATCATATTGAATGGTGGTGCAGACTCGAAGGGCCAAATGGCCTACTCCTGGTCCTAGTTTCTATGCTTCTATTAATTGTACACTTTCTCCTTCCATAATACAGGATCTAAAATAGTCTGTGTACTGTTTGTTCCTTATCACATTTCATCAGCCTTGGGCTCAGGATGGGCCTTACCTCACATACACCTCCCACGATTGGGACCCTTAGCTGCCACAGACTTCAAAAACCCTGTGAGTCCATCAGTAATGTGCAGCTGGAGTCTGTCAGTAATTTTATGGTTCAGTGCAATTTTTCAGCATTATGGCAGCACACGTAAGCTTAAAACCATCCAAAAAGAAGTAGCCCATTCAATTGGCACCATACCTAACCCCTTCAAGATGCACTCCCTTCACCAACAATGCACAAGACAGCAGTGTGCACATTCTACAAGATGCACAGCAGCAACGCACCCAAGGCTCCTCTATCACCTCGAAAGCCAAAGGCAGCAGAAGCATGAGAAACCATTACGTACAAATTCCAAGCTACACATTATCCTGACTAGGAAATAAATCACATTCCTTTGCTGCTGTTGGTTACTACCTGGTATTCCTTTCTCAATAGCATTGTGAGTGTCCTTTACCACAAGGACTACAGCAGATCAAGGATGCAGCTCACCACCACCATCTCCATGGTAATTAGAGATTACTGGCCTATCCAGTAATACTTTCATCCCATGAGTGAAAAATGAAAAGTACTTACATGGCCATTGGAATCCTTAGGTATTTATTAGTCCAGAGGATTTTGTTAGTATTTATACAAAGACTAGATTCTTAAAGATATACAGCACGGAAACAGATCTATCAATCCAATTTATCCATCCCGATCAGATATCCTAAATTAATCTAGTCCCATTTGGCAGCGTCTGGCCCATATCTCTCCAAACCGTTCCTATTCATATACACATCCGGATGTCTTTTAAACTTCTTCTGGTAGCCTTAGATCCAATTTAAATTTCCCCCTCTCACTTTAAACCCATACCCTCTAGTATTGAATTGGCCTACCCTGGAGAAAAGACCTTGACTATTCACCCTATCTATACGCCTCATGATTTTATAAACCTATATAAGGTCACTCTTCAAGCTTATACGCTCCAGTGAAAAAAATTCCTAGGCTATCCAACCTTTCTCTATGACTCAAATCTTTCTATACCCAGCAACATCCTGGTAAAACTCTTCTGAACCCTTTCCAGCTTAATAATATCTTTCTTATAACTGGGTGACTAAAACTGGACACAGTACTCAAAAAGATTGAGGAGATGAACTGAAAAATTAACATGTTCTTTTTTGAGATGATAATGAACTTAATGATGTCTGTTAATTATCCACGCCCTACTGTCCAGTGTATAGGCTCATACATTCCTTTTAATCTCCTTAAATTCTTGATATATGTGTACCTGAAATGTTTCGTTAACATGTTAATGCAAAGGCGCATATTTGGAATTAGGTGTGGTCTGCATAGGGTTAATCTTATATGAAAACATTCTTGAAACTGACTTCAAGTGAGCGTCATCTTTAAACTGGGAATGTGTAACTTGAAGGGAAAAGAAGTAACACTGATTGTTTTCATACTTTGCTCCATGTCCTCATCAGGGGCATGGCTTAAAGGTCATAACCCCAGGCCCCAGGGCTTCTGAAACCCATTTTTAAAAAAAGAGCAGATAAGCCAGGTCACGCACTTTGGTAGGTTTCTCCTTTTCTCGTTTCGCAAGGGTTGGGGAGAGTGGTGGAGGCGGTTGGGCCTAAGTTGTTTTACGCAGTATTTTTTTTTGTTTTAAGCCACAGGACTTGTTAATTAAAAACACCTCAACGTGAAAAATATTGAGTTGAGAAAGATTCTGGTTTCTGCAAGGCTTTCAACTTTCTTGAGATCCAATGAGTCCACCAAATTGTTACAGTTCTGTAGAAACCTGGAAATTGTCAGTTGACTGGCAGGCAATGCAATCACACAATCATATCAAAAACAGTTAGGACCTGGGAACAGAAGGTGGACAGTTTCACAATTTGGGATTGGCACCAAGTTCCGGGATATCATCAATGAGGAGGGCTGTAGCCAAATACAAGAAGGCATTCATAAACTTTCGAAATCGGGGTGTATGTGTAAAAGTTATTGCAATTCAGTCACCAGTGGTACATTGTAGCAGGGAAGAATAACAAGAATAACATATTCTTTAGAAAATGCGTTCAAATGGGGCACAGGATCAAAGAGATCTCACGGGTTAAGCTCATGTGGAGCATAGACCAATTGAGTGAATGGCAATGGGAATGTATAATTCCTCCAGAATTATAGGGATATGAGCACACTATAGATAGGAGTTCTGGTTTTCCTTGTCTAATTGAGTCAACAGTTACGTCTTCATTGTTCACTGGAAAGTAGGAGTTTGAGGGATAATAGAGGTTTGATGAAATCATGAGGGTTATAGACAAAGTGTCTATCTCCCAAGAGTGGAGAGTTTCAAGACTGGGAGGTATATTTTTAAGATGAGTGGAGAATGATTTAAAAAACATGTGAAGGACAGTAATTTTACAGAGACAGTGGCTGGTATATGGAATGAACTTCCAGAGGAAGTGGTGGATACAGGTACAGTCATAACATTTAAAAGACATTTGGATAAGTATATGGATAATAAATGTTTGGTGGGATTTGGGCCAAGCACAGGCAGTTGGGGCTAGTTTAATTTGGGATTATGGTTGGCATGGACTGGTTGGACTGAAGCGTCTGAATCCTTACTGCATGACTCTATGACTATGGCATATGGGTCACATTACAAAAACATCAAACTCATCCATTTGCACCCCTCTCCCATTCTGTGACTAAAAGCTCAATCATATACGAACTGTTTGAAACTGTCAATCAGCTTCAGGGGCAGATGTCAGAAATATAAGTCACAATGACCCTATGAAACAAATCATTAAAACTTGCAAAGTATCATCTAGCCCAAAGCAGAAAAGTTCTTCCATTTCTAAAGGACCAAGGCAGAGTGTGCTGGAGAAGCTCAGCAGGGCCTGGCAAAGAGAACAATTCTAATGAAGGATCACTGGATTTGAAATGTTAACTCTGTTTTTCTCTCCACAGATGCTACCATACCTGCTGAGATTTTCCAGCAATTTCTGTTTCTGTTTAGGAAGGCAGCAATTTACTTCCACATAGTAAATATTTTAAGGAGAAGATAATTTAGTTAGTGTTGTTGGCTGAAGAATGAATATTGGTCAAGACGCTGTGGAGGACTCCTTTTATCTTATTCTGTCTCTGCACTTTTCCCTCTGTTAAAGTAATCTGTTCTCATCAATAAAAAAACATCTGGAATTAAAAATCCACTGAAGACCATGTTTGTTGGAAAAGCCCATCTGGTTCACCAATGTCCTTTAGGAAGGAAACTGCAATTCTCACTTGGCCTGGCCTACATGTGACTCCAGACCCCCGGCAATGTGGCTGACTCTCAATCACCCCAGGAATGTCCTAGCAAACCATTCAGTTGAAAGAATCGCTACAAATTCTCAATGAAACCAGATGGGTCATCTGGCATCAATCTAAGCACCAGAAAAGACACCAGCAGAACCTGTTGACCCTGCAAAGTCCTCCTTTCTAACATCTCGTACCAAACTTAGGAGAGCTGTTTCATAGACCAGTCAAGCAACAGGCTGACATAGACATACTCATGGAACCATATCTTACAGGCACCATTTCAGATCCACCATCACCATCCCCATGGATATGTTCTGTCCCACTGGCAGGATAGACCTGGCTCAGGTAGCTGTACAATGGAATACAGCCAGGAGGGAGTTGTCCTGGTAGTCCTCAACATTCACTCCAATCCCATGAAGTCTTGTGGCTTCAAGTTAAACATGGACAAGGAAACCACCTGCTGATTACCACACATCCCCCTCCCTCGGCTGATGAATCAGTAATCCTCAATTTTGAACAACGCTTAGAAGAGGCACTAAAGATGGCAGGGGAACAAAATTTCAATGTCCACCACCAAGAGTGGCTCGGCAGAAGTACTACTTATCAAGCTGGTCGGGTCCCAAAGAGCATAGCTGTCCCACTGAGTCTGCGACAGGTGGTGAGGCTTACTACAAGAGGTTGAATCTCATCCTTACCAATTTGCCAGCTGGGTGGCATTGTGGGTCAACCAACAGCATATCGACTGCAACAGTTCAAGGAGGCCGCTCACCAACAGCTCCTCAAGGGCAACTAAGATGAGCAATAAATGCTGGCCAGCCAGCGATGCCCACATCCCACAAATGAAAAAACTAAAAGGTCAGGATGGTAATGACCTAGAGGGGAACTTGCAGTTGGTGGTGTTCCCATATTCCTTCTGCCCTTGTCCTTCTAGATGGAAGTGTCATATGTTTGCAAGGTGCTGTCTAGGATCTTCTGTAGAACTTCTGTAGTGCTTCTTGTAAATGGTACAAAAGAATGCTGCCACTGGGTATCGATGGTGGAGCAAGGGGATACTTGTGGATGTGGTGTTAATCAAGTGGGCTGCTTTGTCCTGGATGGTGGCAAGCTTCTTAAGTGTTGTTGGAGCTTCACTCACCCAGGCAAGTGAGGAGTATTCCATCACACTCCTGACTTGTGCTTTGTAGATGGTGGACAAGCTTTGGAGAAACAATGGTATGATAAATAACCCAATTATTTTCTTCAGATGAAATTGGTTGAGAGGTAAGAGTTGGTCAGAATATTAGGAGATCTACCCCAATAACCTGATATGTTTCTGCCCATAATGTAAAACAATGTGTCACTGAAAGAAAGAATCAACCAAAAGTTTATTACTCAATGAACACTACCATAAGTAATTTAGAGTTAAACAGTGGCTCTGTGGTTAGTGCTGCAGCCTCACAACACCAAGAATCCAGGTTCAATTCTAATCTCGGATGACTGCCTGAGTGAAGTTTGCATATTCTCCCTGTGTCTGCAAGGGTTTCCTCCCACAGTCCAAAAATCTGTTGGTAATATGAATTGGCCAAGGTGTGCAGGCTAGATGGGTTAGTTAAGGGAAATGCAGGGGTGCAGAGCCAGGGTGATTTTGGGTGGGATTCTTGTCAGTGTGGACTCAAAGGGCTATATGGACTACTTCCATTTTGTTGGGATTCTGTATAAAAAAAACAGACAATCGTTTGTCAAGGGATCTAGAAGAGCACAAAATAGCCAACCACTTTTGCTATCATTCGAACAACCACTGCACAAAAGCAAATGTCAGACCATTCTGAGACACATGGTGCAGCATATATGAGTATCGAATTAGTTTAATGATAGAGATAATGTTTTATTTGTGGTATATTTATCCTATTTTATGTTGGAATTAGTACTTACTGGTTTTATAGATGAAACACTTAAAATTAAAAAACCAGAACATTTAAAGGAGTCTCATAACTTCATTTCAAAGCACCAATTTATATCTTGGCCGTGCAAATGTTATTGGTACAATTTGAGTGAGATTGGACAACACAAAATAAGAAACAAGCTCCTTTAGACAAGGTCATCTTTGTAGCTCTGAGCTTCTTTGCTGTTTCCTGCACTTCAGTAAGTTTTTCTCTGGCACTCAGTGCACTGTTGGTGGTATTGGTTAAATCCTTTGAGGTTGGGAAGTGGAATTTTGCCGAAGGGTCCTGTACCTCAGGTAGAAGGAGATTAGCAACTTGTTCACTACCATAGGCCAGTGCAGCGCTATCACTCATGCAGCAGGTTTAAATATTTTTACATATTATGTCACTTTGTGTTTAATCTTTAATGTGGTTTCCAGTGCCCTGGGTCGGATACATCACCCACCAGTCGTGATAAAATGGGCAATTTACATTTTTTTCTTTTTGAAATTCTGGGCTAATTGTCTGACCTAACTGCAAACGGTGAATTCCTCAGAGCAGTACAGGTCATTATCCTGGCTAGTGGCAGAAATACATGCTTTAAAGCTTGTTCAAAGGGTTTGCCATTGACACTGCTTAAGATACAAACACAGCTGTGATGGATAAGACCAACCCGCACATCATCTCAATCACTGCATCCCCCTGCCCTCTACCCCGACAACCACTCCCCATAACTACCATTGCCCCACCACCTCCAGTATTTGCCATGACTTCCTGTCACATGCCATGAACTAAGACCAGTAAAGATCAGGAGTGATACACTTGAGCCTGCAATATCAATGAATTTTCCAGAGCAATCAACAACAAGGGTAGTGCAAAATGTAATTGATGGTCTGATAAGCACAGAATTTAATAGCATTTATATCTACAGCTCCAAAGCAATTATTCACATTTAAAAAACTTTCTAATCTGCTGATATTTGCTAATTTGTGAAATCTAAAGTGCATTACATTGTGCATGGATGCAGAGTATTTTCGAATCATGTCCTTTCATCCTACAGAGCACTAAATTGCCTCCAAACCAGTTAAAGAATCAAGTTTTATTTTCAAGATCCCAGAAAGTGCAGTGATTTTTGTTTTGTCTCAGTTCAGTTCCAGGTGGACAGACAAAAACCTGCGGCATAAAATCTCGAGATAAACTAAATGGGACAAACGTGTTTTCTGATTATGGTCTCTGTTGAGAATAAACTCACTTTCTCTACTGACAGAGTTGTCCTTCCAACAATCTGTTTAATGATATTTTGCCTAGTTGAAATGTGCAGCTGGGGGCAAAGAGAGGGAGTGAAGTGTTTCTATAGCAAATATCAGTAACAGGAATACAGAGTGAGACAGAAGAGATTGTTCAGAAAGTCACATCTGTTCAGCTCGAATTCAGTGACTGCTGATGTTCAATATTTTGATGGTTTTGTGAATAGTGGACTTGTTAATATCTTGGTTGTGCTTATCTTAATTCCTCCTCTTAAATTAAACATCTAAAATATTTCTTCTGGAATTTACCCATTTGCAAGACCCACTGAGAAATCCTTCACCCCCAGGGAAAAGATAAAACGTGCAATATGGAAAATCATCAGAACTTCATCTGAAGGGATCAACATTAGACACAGAATTTCAGATTATAGAATCCCTACAGTGTGTAAACAGGCCATTCAGCCCATTGGGTCCATACCAACCCTCCAAAGACCATCCCAGCACTCTCCCTGTCACTCTGCATTTCCCAGGCATAATTCGCTTAGCCTGCACATCCCTGCACACTATGGGCAATTCCCCATGGCTAATCCACCTAATTTACACGCCTTTGGACCGTGGGAGGAACCTGGAGCACCCAGAGGAAACCCACACAAACGCAGGCAGAATGTGCAAACTCCACACAGACTCTTGAGGCTGAAATCAAACACAGGTCCCTGGTGTCGTAAGGCAGCAGTGCTAACCACTGAGCCACCAAGTAATTCAAGCATTTTACATATTATTAACCTTTTGCACTTTGACATCAAGCTACCTATGTCAGCCTGTCACAGGAGCCATTAATATATTTGAAACAGGAATGTTATAAGTTCATAGAAAATTAGAGCAAAGAAAGTGGCCATTTAGCCCATTAAGTCTGTGCTGCGTTATCCAGTCGAACCCCACACTCCGGCTGAAATTAAAATACAATACAAAAGGGAAAGACAAAGGTCAAGTTCCATGTGGTGAATCTTCACTTGGGGAGGAAGGCTGGAAATAGGCAGCTGTGATAATGCAAATTAAAATGGGACAGGGACACTGAGGGTTCTCTGGCAAAAAGGCAGACCCTGGTACTGAAGGCATCGATCATGACCTGCATTCTTTACATCACCCATTGCTCACTACATTCAAACTACAACTGGAGAAAAGACCAGGACACTGCCCAGTGTGGGCAGAGTCAGTGTTAGATGGGTGGGTGAACATGTAAGCTCCTTGTCTGCTGGATGTAAGAACATTGAAGGGGCAGACACATGCAGCATGTGTTTGCAAAGGCAATTTGTTTTGCAATCATTCCATTGCCCATTTGCAATTCATGCAGAGTAACATGATTGGGATTCTAATACCAGGTAAAGGCAATTAACACCATGCCATTGATCTTTGCAAATTGAATATTGCTATCATCTTCTATATCATTGAGATGCCAATGATTTAAAAAGAGGTGAATGCTGGTCAGAAATGACATCTTTGGACTGTGAGAGGAAACACGCACAGACAGGAGGAGAATGTGCAAACTCCACACAGACCATCACCCAAGGCTGGCATTGAGCCCAGAACACTAGAGTTGTGAGGCAGTAATGCTGCCCACTGAGGCATTATGCCACCCTGAGTAGAAGTGTATATTTTGAATTATTCAAGTGCCTGACTTTGTGATGTTCCCTTCTCTCACAAAACTTGCAAAAATGGAATTGGAGGTAGAAACAATCATGATTGGGATAAGAAGGGAGTTGGAAGGCACCAGACCCTTTCCTTTTAATGAGTTGCGTTGGGCACTAAGGTGATGCAGCACTCTTGCCAAGTTAGTGGGCACACCGAAGCAAAAAATGAATGATGGGGACATGACCCCCATTACCAGGGTGCAGCGTGTCTCACTGTGTAAATCCTGGGACATTGTGATGGAACTGTGATAGATGCTGGAGACTGGAGGAGGGAGAGTCATGCTTCCAGAAGCCAATGGGTGATGTGTGTGGGAATTCTCAATCATCAATCTACAATGTGTCAAGGCACTGACTGACACCACATATGAAAGATCACACCAAATCCTTACAATCCAATGCAGTAAGGTCAGTTCTGCAGCCCGTTCGCAGATTTGGTAATGTAGCTGGGTTCCCAAGGTGTAGCACAACATTGACTGTAACACAAATGGCACTGAGAGGGCCATGCTACAACCCTGAGGAATTCATCAACAGGGGTGGCACGCATACTGCACACCGGCTACCACCCCTCTTACATCCTGGAGGTCTCTCATGTACCTGGGTATTTGAGGGCTTGGCAGCATTATAAGGCCTGTTACTGGGGGAGAAGAACTACTCACTGCAACTAGGTGGTGGCATTATTGTGTCCCCATCCCCTGTTGATATGGAACACAGATAAAATGCTGCCCAAGTTTTGAGCAGGGCGATGCTGGTGCAGACCCATGGGGCTGCTGATGATACAGTTTTGCTACTTGAATTGATGTGGGTAGGAGCCCTCCAGTGTTATCTGGACAGAGTGTGCTGCTCATCCTGGTGAGCTGCACTCTACACAATTGGAGCATGCAACAGGGTGATGTGCTGGATGCTGATAACTTGGGGAATCAGAACAGTCTGTCAATAAAGAGGACAAGGACGTTGGGGAAAAGAGAGCTCTCCTCTATGACACAACTCAGCTTCAAGCCAGACATGAGCTTGTGGACACAAAACCAGGGAGGGCTGGGAAACACAGCAGGGCTGGCAGCATCTGTCAAGAGAACTGTCAGTCCTGGTGAAAGGTTACTAGATTCAAAATGTTAACTGTTTTGTCTGCACAAATGCTGCCAGGCCTGCTGATTTTCTCCAGCAATTTCACTTTTTAAGGTTTTGGAGCAGATCTGTAGCTCCGAGTTGTGAGTGTTGAGGTTGATTGGCTCACCGAGCCGGTTTGTTGTTCCGCAAACGTTTCGTTACCGTGCTTGGTAACATCCTCAGTGCAGCCTCTGATGAAGTATCGGTGTGTTTTCCCGCCTGGTTTTTAAACTCTCGGGTCCATTGTGATGGATTGCCTCACTTCCGGGTTTCCTCAGTAGTGGAATGTATATGGGATCAAGTTCAATGTGTTTATTAATAGCCTGCTTCATGGAGTGTCATACTTCCAGGAATTCTCATCCTTGTCTCTGTCTCGCCTGTCCCAAGATCTTGGTGTTGTCCCAGTTGAAATCATGGTTCTCCTTGTCCATGTGGATTGAGATGAGTGACTATCGGTCGTGTCTTTTTGTAGCCAGTTGGTGTTCAGGTACTCTCGTTGTTAGTTTCCTTCCTGTTTGTCCGATGTAGTGCTTCTCACAGTCTCTGCAGGGGATCTTGTAGATGACATTCGTCCTGTCCATGGCAGGGAGTGGGTCTTTAGTTCGGGTGAACACTTGTTGTCAGGTTGATAATCAACCCTGCATTCTCCATGGCTAATCCACCCTAACCTGCACACCTTTGAACTGTGGGAAGAAGTACACACAGACACAGGGAGAACGTGCAAACTTCTCACAGACCATCACCCAAGGCTGACATTGAGCCCAGAACACTAGAGTTGTGAGGCAGTAGAGCTGCCCACTGAGGCATCATGCCACCCTGAGTAGAACCTTACATTTTGAATTATTTAAGTGCCTGATTTTGTGATGTTCCCTTACTGGTCAATGACCAGATGGGTGTCCACAGTGGACATTTGGGGACAGAGAAGCAATAACCTAGGGAGGCTCTTCAGGCAGGATGTAGCTAAGGCTGCAGTGCCATTGCATTGCCAGTGAGGGGCAATACTGGATTGCCAAAACTTGTCCACATGGACAATTGGATTTCAAAGATGATGGTGTTGGCAATGTTAACCCATAGTCATCCAGTGGTGGTGAGATGTCCCCCGAATGGGTGGTACAGGGCTCAAAATGAGCAAAAAGGGCAGGTTTGCAGCAAGGCAATTTTGGTAAGATGAGGTGAAAAATCTCGTTAGGCTTCATGGAGAGACATCCTTTATGAAATTCAATAAAATGACATCATCAATATGAGATGCAACCTTTTATAACTGAATGCACATTACATTTGAAACAAAAACAGACGAACTGGGAATGCGAATAAGTATGTTCAGATGGCCATTACAGAGAAAAATCTGTAGGATGCAGTGGATTGGTACCAGGCTGTTGAGGCAGATTCGATGATTCTATAAACAGGAGCTAGGGAAAGATAGAGAGTTGGCTCTGTTAGTTAATGATCCTTTTTGCATACAGAAATTGCTGATCTAAGTTCAAGAGACAAAGTGTGGTTGAGTAAGTTTAAAAATTGTAGAAGTAAGAAGTCACTGCTGGAGCAACATAACCACAGAGTAGAGCAGAGCATAAGTGAGAGCTTGTCAGAAGGGCAATAATCAGGGGAGATTTTCAGTTCCAGGAAGACGAAAAAAGTCAAATGGGTAAGGATAGGCTAGATGAGAAGTTCACAGAATGTCATAGGGACAGCTTTTTTTTACAAACAGCATGAGCTGCAATAAGCAGGCTGGACTAGATCTGGCAATGTGCAATAAGATGAGGTTGATTACTGATCCCAAGGTGAAGTTGCAGGTTTTGCAGGAATGGGATGGGAAAGTGCAGTACAAGATGATTTTATTCCACAGTGCAGTCAGCCCAGGTCAGAATTGCAGGATGCAGGTTTGTTAGTTGGGCTCGATTTCACACTGGCAACGATTGCCAGATAATGACCTAGGGAAGGAATAGCAAAACCAGACCGTGACCACCATTTTTAAAGATGTCCCATCTCTGCAGAAATCTGGGCCAGTGCTTTAGGTCAATGACCCTACCTCAGAGCTGACATGCTGAATGTTTTCTAGCCTTTTATGTCTTTATGTTGAATTTCTAGCCTCAACCAGGTGCTAGAAACATGGCCTGGGGCCTGAACACGCAACCTTCTGACTCAGAATGTAACCTTTGACTGAAGTTGACTCTGCAAAGCCAACTGCAGCTGCTCGTCTTAGCTACTCCTACAGGAGACTTGCTGCCATGATTCAAAGCTCTTGTGTCTTGCATTATCTGCTTACATCCACTGTAGCTCCTCAGCAAGCACTCAGTAACAATCTCCCAGACTGAGCCATCGCTCAACTTTGCCCTGCAGGAGACATCACTGTAGTTTTTCAGCTTGATCAAATGGATACCCATCGTTCGGATTAAATTGAACAAAACGAAATGAGGGACAGTTCTTATTGGCCATTTTGTATTCCAGAGGGAAAACACAGGACAACTGGCAAATGACATTTACCACTCTAACCCATCTTATGAACTTCGAAATGTGGGTTCAGATTGACTTGAATGTTCATTTCCATGTTTTTTTTAAAGCATGCTTTTCTTATTGGGTTTCCATTCATTGCATTCTTGAAATATAATTCTGAAAATTCTGTTTTGAAATATGGTCTAAAAGTTCCAGGTACCTTCCAAGCTTTCAGGAAAACAGACAGTGATTGTTGGCTAGGTGAATGGATTAGAGCTTGGTCCTATCTACACCATTTCTGCCTCCCACTTTAACAATGTCAATAGCCTGCTTGAAAATAAATTTGTTAATGTCTGCAATCAAATAGCAGTCAGGAACAGTGTAGAGACATCTTAATAATTCATGCTAAAATATCACCAGCAGTAATCTCATGCTGTAATCCTCATAATCATAAGCTTTGTACGCTAATAACATCCTGTGGGAATAGTGATTCCTACAATATTGCAAACCTCTTAAGTGCCCGAGATCCTGACTTCCAGCTTGATTCCTGGATACCTTGTCATGCGGATAACAGGCTTCACAACTCGCAGAATCCTCATGTGTGCTCATGTACTCAAACTCAGGATCATAGAGTGAGCAATCTCTTCCTGTTCTGTGGAGCAATTGCTGAAGATCAACTAAAACTTCTATTCAAAGCTCTTTACAACATTAATGATAATCTGATTGACTTACTATTTGACTGCTGGCAGACCAGGCTGAAATAATCTGATAGAGGCTGTTATCCAATCACCTTGTCAGCCTTTATTTATATCTTGATACTGACCCAGTTTCCTCAGAGCTCTCAGGGTGAGCAGAACCTCTGTTTATATCTGTCAGCCAGGGCCCTTCGAATGGACCAGGTCAATAGCCCCAATCAGAGAACTCAATTTATATCACTTGGCTGATCTCATTACATTCCTCCCACTCTGAGTCCAAGGACATAGGCCAGTTCTTCATCTTGTAGCTCCTCCGGGGGCATTTTAGTACCGGGTCAGGTTCCTCCAAATCTGCCTTAGATACAGGCACAGAACACAGACCAGCTCACCTCTTGCTCTCAGAGCATCTCAAAAGAAATTCATTCTCTTCTCCTGGTGGTAAAGAAATCAAGGCAGTGAATTCCACCATGTACATCTCAGTTACTGAGGTCTCTTCAATGCTTGATGGAGAGGGAAAACCCATGCAATCCACCAGCCTATCCGACAGTTCCACGGAGCTGGACAAATTTTGCTCCTGCCCTGTTTGCAAATTTGCAGCTTTCGTATGGTCCACGTGCTTGTTCAGGACTGTCACACCCACCCAAACTTTATACATCACTGGACCTGACCTTGCATTGACCATGACTCTTACCCATGCAAGGCCATTCCTGTGGTTCCTACCCCAAAATTTGTCCCCTGAAATAAACTGTCTCTCCTGCTTAGCAGAGTCTGGTGTCCGGCATTAGCATCCCAGATATTGTTTCACCCTCCTCCCAGGTCATGGAAGACCAGATTTAACCTTGGGCAGAGGCTTCTTCTCATTAGCAACTCTGTTGGAGCTGTCCCTGCAGTTGCAATGAGGCTTGATCCTGCAATCAAATAGGAAACCGGACAATTTGTATCTCGTGGAGCTATAAGGAGTTTCTTTAAGCCTGCCTTCAAACTTTGGACTGCTCTTTCTGCCAGGCTATTGGATGATGGATGGTTTGGATCTGTCCTTAAATGTCGAATACCATTTGACTTTAGGAAATACTGTAATTCCCTGCTGGTAAATGGTGGCCCATTATATATGACCAACACTTCTGAGAGTGCATGATGTGCAAAGTTTTTCTATTGTCATCCCCTTGTTTGATGCATGAACTCAATGTCCATCCAACTACTTTGAGTGGATGTCCACAATGACTAAGACCATTGAGCCAATGGAAGGACCTGAATGGTTAACATGTAATTGGGTGTACCTGGCCATTCCAACAATTCTGAGAGAGTTACTGGCAGTAATTTTTGTCCTTGTTTGCACTCTGGACATTGTGCCACCTGTGTTGCCATGTCTGCACCCAGTCCTGGTCACCAGACATATTTGGGCATCCTGAGATGACCTCCCTGGAGTTCAGCCAGTATCTGGCAATGACCTTTATTTGGAACAATCACTCTTGCCCCCCATAATAATATACCGTCCTCTACTGTGATCAGGTCTCTCTCAGACCAAAAGGCTTCAGTTCTGGTTGTGACGGCCCTTTGGTTTACCCCATCACCACCAGCTCTTTCAGTTTTTCCAGGACCGGACCTCTCTGCGTTTAAAGTCTGACATTGTCAGCTGTGACTGGAAGTGTGCCCAGAAAATTTAAAACCATTACCGACTCCTCCAGTGGCTGTGTATCTGCCAGTGGGAGGCATAGCTCAATGCATCCAGATTCACTACCTGGCCTCTCAGATGGTTTTTCCACTTGTAATTACACACCTTTAGTATTCGAACTCATTGCTGAATTCAGCCTGAAGCTATGGATTGCACTGCCTTGTACTCTTTAAGTAGACCTAGCAGGGGCACGTCATCCATTATTACAATTTTACATCTGTAGATACAGGTGGACTTCCGAACATGTCACTCTCGTGGATACCGGCTCATGAGTCTTCTTAGTCAGTTTAGATCTAGTGGGACTCTTTTGCTATCTGAAGTCCATGTGTCAGCAGCATCTACAATGGATTGCTGGCCCAGATCCTGGTGGAAGTTTTAACCAATTGGCCTAGGCTTGGCTTTGTTTTGGTGTTTTGCTGACCTAGAGTCTCACCAAGCCATCATCTCCCCAGATCATCAAGAACCTTATCACCCCATGAGGCCTCCCATCCATAGCCTCCAACCTGATTGTTCTTAAACCCCACACCACCCGTTTCTATCTCATACCCAAAATTCACAAACCTGACTGCTCTGGTCGAACCACTGTCTCTGCCCCTCCCACCCCACTGAGCTCATATCCTCTTACCTCAAGTCTGTTTTTTTTCAACCCTGGCCCAGGAATTCCCTACATATGTTTGGGACACTACCCATGCCCTCTACTTTCTCCAAGACTTTCAATTCCCCAGCCTCCAACACCTCAATTTCACCAGGGGCATTCAGACTCTCTACACCTGTATCCACCATAAGGAGGGCCTGAAAAACTTCCATTTCTTCATTTCCCAACTAGATCTCTCCACTGACAATCTCATCTTGTCCTCACATGCTACAACCTTTCTTTTAACTTCTCCCACTTCCTACAAACCAAGGGGGTGGCTATGGGCACTCACACGGGTCCAAGCTATGCCTGCCTCTTCATAGGACACTAGGGACAGCCCCTTTTCTGCTGCTACACTGGCACTATCCCTCACCTCTTCCTCTGCTTCATTGTTGACTGTAACAGTTCTCCCACTCCCAGACATTCAAAAAATTATGAAGAAGGGTCTAGGCCCGAAATGTCAGCCTTCCTGCACCTCTGATGCTGCTTGGCCTGCTGTGTTCATCCAATGCTACACCTTGTTATCCCAAATATGGATTCTCCTGGTTGGCAAGTAGTGTCTCAGAAGTAGACGAGGCTTGGGGTCATCATATTCCTTAACTAAATCTGTCACCTCTTGAAAGGTGTTAGTATCTGGCATCGCAGGGATGGTTATGCTCCTAATATCTGAAGAAGCTGCGGGGTACACAAGCTGTTGGGAGAATAACTCATTACCTTTCATCTGCCCCAATGTCATTTGCCCTAAAAAAAAATGTTCTTTCCACATTCGGGGCCCAGTCTTCAGGGGCAAGATTGAACGAGTCAAGCTTCCCAAAAGAAATGGCATGATGCCAGAAATGCTAACTCCAACTCAAAGACAAACGTTGCAAGCAAATATTCTCAGGAGCGTGCTTCTCACTTGTCACCACTGAAATAGTTCTACAGAGGCTGGGATCCCATCGCCAAGTCACCTCTTACAAACATGTGGAAAGTCCTCAACATTGATTTATTTCCCTCAGAGCCAGCTCTCAGGGCAAACAGAACATCTGATGCTCCTACCATGGTTATACCTGTCAGCCCAGATTAACAGCCCCAATCAGGGAACTCAAATTCTATGAGGTTCACTTGCAGATCTTTTACAATCACTGCACAGGCCATAAGCTTTGAACAGAAAGCAATAAGCAAAATGAAAATGTCTTAGTTTTAAAACAGGGCTGTCATCTTCCACCGCATCTCACAGTCCTTTATTCTAGCATTGTCTCTATCCCTATGGTTGTCATCTTCTCCAGTGTTTCTCTCTTTTCATCCAAATACATTTAGCTTTTAAAATATTTTAATCCATCAGTTTCTTTCCTAAAGCATCATTTCCTCTAATTGTGCCAAATATCTAGTTTGAGGGTATATTTACAGGTTAAAGTTTAATTCATAAAGTACAAGTCACAAACAGTTAGTTTAAAAAGTAGTAATACACCTCTTACACTTTGCTGCTTCTCTATTGTAATAAAACTATATATGTTTCTCTTACACTTTGCTGCTTCTCTATTGTAATAAAACTATATATGTTTCATATCTTTTTTGCCAGTGCCAAATGTAAGCTGTACATAGTTCCCTGAAAGTGGAATGCCAGGTAGAAGGATAATGAAGAAGTCATTTGGCATGCTTGATTTTATTGGTCAATGCAATAAGTGCAGGAATTGGGAGGTCCTATTGTGACTAAACGGGACATTAGTTAGGCCAGTTTTGGAATACTGCTTTCAGTTCTGATCTCCTTGCTGTAGGAAGGATGTTGAGAAACTCAAAAGGATTCAGAAAAGATGTACAAGGCTTTGGGCCGGGGTTGGAGGGTTTCAGCTATAGGGAGAGGCTGAATAGGCTGGGGCTATTTTCCTTGGAGCATCGGAGGCTGAGAAGTGACCTCAATAAAAGTTTATAAGGGACATGAGGGACATGGCTAGGGTGAATAGCCAAGTCATTTTCCCCAGGGTAAAGGAATCCAAACTAGAGGGTATAGATTTAAGGTGAGAGCAGAAAGATTTAAAAGGGACCAAAAGGGCAATGTTTGCAAGCAGAGGGTGGTGTGTGTATGGAATGAGCTGCCAGAGGAAGTGGTGGAGACTGGTACAATTACCACATTTAAAAGGCATCTGGGTGGGTACATGAATAGGAAGGATTCAGAGAGATATTGGCAAAATACTGGCAAATGGGACTGGATTTATTTAGGATATCTGGTCAGCATGGATAAGTTGGACTGAAGGATCTGTTTCTATGCTGTAAGTTTCAGCTATAAGTTCATTCAGGTAATTGCACTTGCAACTTTGATCTGAATGCGATCCTTGGGTGAACCAACACAAATGACCAGCTGCGGTTGAATCAGGCAGTGAATAGCATTGGGAACCTGAATGGGCACAGGCTGCAAGTAGGTATCAGAAAGGGCTGGGTCTACCAGATAGATAAAAGTTGAGATATTGATTGCTAATCCTGGTTTCAAGTGGTTGTCAGTTCTGGGTTACCCTGGGAAACAACAAGGTCATAGCTTGGATACCTGGGAATGGAGCATGGTGAGACAGACAGGTAGAGACCATAGATAACAAAGTGTGGAGCTGGATGAGCACAGCAGGCTGAGCAGCATCTTAGGAGCACAAAAACTGATGTTTCAGGCCTAGACCCATCATCAGACTTTCTGATGAAGGGTCTAGGCCCAAAACATTAGCTTTTGTGCTCCTAAGATGCTGCTCGGCCTGCTGTGTTCATCCAGCTCCACACTTTGTTATCTCGGATTCTCCAGCATCTGCAGTTCCCATTATGTCAGGTAGATACCATTGTTGGATCAAGCTTATTTGGAGTACTGGAGTCAGATCTGCGCTACCTGTGTGATGGAGAGGGAAACAGATCTGGCCTCTCTGAAAGTTATGTCACTATATCTGCAAGTCGGGATGGGGTTATTAGGTTGGGAGTGGATGACTTCTGAGAAAGAGTTGATTTATGCCCCTGTTACCAGGGGATGAGATTAAATCCCGGATACCTGTGGAAGCGGGCATTTCATGTTTCTATGACTTGAGAGTGGTGGTAAGGTCCCTTCTGTGTTACGTAAGTGTGATCTAGTCTGGGCTCATCTGGGTTGAGGGTTAGGTCTTCATTTTTGGAGATGTTTGAGACAAATATCGGATAAGAGTATGTGGGGTCAGTCCTGAGCTGCCTATAGGAATGGGGTCTGATTTGGGCCATGCCCAGACATTAAGTCTTGGATCTTTTACTCGCATGCATCAAGCATCAACTATTCCTTGTAAATCCACAGGATCCTTAAAGTCTGCTTGGAAACTGATAAAGACAGTGTTTTTTGAAATTCTGGACCATGGAGCAGAAAGGTTGTTTCAATGCAGTCGTGCATTGCTAGACAGACCTGCTTCTGATTCAACCTGTTGTAACTTAATATTTTGACAGGATTAAGGTCCATGCAAAATGCAGAACAATGCTTAGGCTAACCTCAGATGCACCTCATATTTCACATCTGTATTCAGACATCTTAACTAATTCTCCCCACCCGCCACATCACCTCCCCCCACCCCACTTTTAGATTCCAGCCAATTCTTCTGCAGTAATTTTGCACCAAGAGAGAAGCAGAAGGCAGGACTATCACAGCAGCCATGATCTCACTGATTGGCTGAGCAGACTCTCTCAGCTACTTCTGTTCCACTGCCTTACGGTCAGTCTTTTACTAAAACTCCAATTCCAACAGCTTTAAATGGTGGAAGCTGCCAACTCAGCAAAACCCTCCAGACACATTATCAGAGGGCATGCTGATGGTAATGAAGGCTTGTGCAGTCAGAGTAAATGTTGCATGGGTAAATGGAGGATGACACCAGGCTGTGTAAGGGTATCAGGAGCAGAAATGGCATTATAACAGCATCATTAAGTCCTGTTGTCCAGGCACTGCGAATACTGCTTGGGGTCCAAAATGGCATCTGGTGCATAGGTGCATTTCTGAATGACAGTAGAGACCATATTGGTGGATGTATTATCACAAAACCAGCAAACATCAGCTGGGAATGGTTCAAATGGGCAGATCACAAATTCTGGCAGCCTGTAATGAGGATTTGATGCCGGCACTGCCCTCTTGGATCTCAATGCTCTAGCCAATATCCTGTTTCATCTCGTGCATGCACTTTAAACTGCAGGAGAAGACTCCTGCTGGCCAAAGCAATTTAGAGGGATCACCAAAGCTTGTAGATTAATTGGTAATTGATTTCTTCAAGCTGTTGATATGATTCTACAAGGATTGCCACCCTCTTTCAGGGAGTGGTGCAGGTAGACCTGACAGATTAGCTCCATTAGGCAGCCGTCCCTTTCTAGGGCGCAACTAGGAAAATAAATAAAGTCATTGCACAAAAAGATAAACTGTTAGAAAATTAAAGAAGGCAGGGAGAGAATAAGCAAATGGGAAATGAAAACAATGAAGATAAAGGAGCTAGCACTATAATGCTGAGGTATACATGAAGAGTGAGACATTAGAAATTAAAATGTTTACTCCAGATTTGCCCAGTGTCTCAGACTGTTTACATTCCTGCCGTTGCTGACAATCACAGTGGTTACACTGAAAATAATAAAAACAACTTCAAAACCAATCTCAGAACTCTCTGAATAAAGAAATAACACACAACACGTCTCACACTCAGTCATTCTCCCACACACTTCCTTTGCCCTATCCTGCCACCTCGTCTCTCACACACATCCCCCATAACATCTTGTCCTCCATGTCAACCAATGCCTCTTATGCCCAGCTCCATAACATCTCATATCCTTCATGTTGACTCATGCATATAGAATCAATTATAGCAGTGAACAGTGCTGATATATCAATGAATCAGCAAATGAGGCCACATGGGTGGACGTAAACTTCACAAAAGGGGCAAACCCCCAAAGAATTAGCAAGAGATAGAGGATCAAGTATTTCAGAGAAGTGTAAAATAGCAACTGTAGAAGATTTTATCTGCCCAAAAATTAAATGGGATGGTTTTCGGTGCAAAGTAGAAAGGGAACAATTCTTAAATTACTTCCAGGAGAATGTTTTAAGCCAGTACATAGAAAACCTAACAAAGGATGGGATAGTCCTGGACCCAATATTTGGAAATGAGACCAAGCAGGTGGAAGGCACATCAGTGGGAAAACCTTTTGGAGATAGGGGTCATAACTTAGATTTAGGATAATTATAGAAAAGGATAAGGATGGGTCAGGTATAAAAATTCAGAACTAATGAAAGACTAATTTTACAAATGAATTTGGTCCAAGTGAACTGGGGCCATCTACTTGCAAATAAAACTATGTCAGTGCAGTGGAAGGCATTCATGGAGGAAATAGCAAGCATATAGGGCAAATTTGTTCTCAGGCATACAAAGGGGGGGGCCAAGATCAGAGAACCATACATGCCAATGGACATAAAGGTTAGGTTAAGAAAAAACAAGAAATTTATGGCAAATGCCAAGGTCTCAGTAAAGTGGGGTCCCCAGAAGATATAAAAAGTGTAGGGTAATGAACTTAAAAAGATGTTTGGAGAGCTAATAAAGTGCTTGAGAAAGCACTGAAAGATAGATTAGAGGAAAACCAAAAGGTTTTTTGAAAAGAAAAATATAAAGAGCAAGAGGATAACCAGTGAAAGAATAGGGTCCACTCGGGATCACAGAGGCCATCTGCACGTGAACTCAGAAGATGGGAGTACGATCCTCAGTGAATATTTTGTGTTGGCCTTCACAGTGATGAAGGACAGGTATAGCCACTGGAGTGGAGATCTGTGAAATCTGAAAGAAAATTAACTTAGAGAGAGAGAAGACCAGTGGGCTTAACAGCCTCAAAAGTGGATAAATATACAGGCCAGACTGCAATGTATCCCAGACTGTTGAGGGAGGAGCTATCAGGGACCCTGGCAGAAATTTTCAAATCTTCTCTAACCACAGAGGATTAGAGAATGACTAACATAGTCACATCATTGGAAAAAACGGTGGAAGTGATAGACCAGGAAGTTAGAAGCCAGTCAGTCTATCCTTAGTGGTAGGGAAGTTATTAGAAAGAACACTGAGGGACAGGCCATATTTGCACTTGAAGAGGCACAGATTAATCAGGGACAATCAGCATAGCTTTGTCAAAATAAGGTCATTTTTGACAAAGTTCTTTGAGAAGTTAACAAGGAATTGATTAGAGTAATGTATCTGGTGGACTCTACATTGACTTTAGCAAGGCTTTTGTAAAGGTACCTCATGACAGACTAGTCAGGAAAGTTAAGCCCCATTGAATCCAACAAAAAGTAATACATTGGATTTAAAATTAGACAAGAGGCAGAGCACAGAGGTTAAGAGGGGTATGGAAAAGGGTGGATAGGAGGGCACTTTTATTATGGGCAACAATAACCAAACAGCTTACTTTTAAGGTAACGGGTAGAGGGATAAAATGAGCACTGAGGACAGCTTTTTCAATCAGGAAGTGGTTGAATACGAACTCTTGGCGCATTTAAGTATTATTTAGATTCTCCTTCCATTGCCATATGCACCAAGATTTGAAAAATAGCATTGATGCAGTCAGACATTCATAGAATCCCTATAGTGTTAAAACAGGCCCTTTGGCCCAACAAGTCCACACTGACCCTCAGAACATCCCACCCATCCCCTATAGCCCACATAGCCCATGCTTCCCTGAACACGGCATGCAATTTAGCATGGCCATACCACCTAGCCTGCACATCTTTGGACTGTGGGAGGAAACCCACTTTGTCACGGGGAGAATGTACAAACTCCACACAGACAGTCGCCTGAGGTTGGAATCGAATGGCACTGTAAGGCAGCAATGCTAACCACTGAGCCACATGCCACCCAACAAAGCTGTTGACAGGCATTGACAAGATGGGTCAAATGGCATCCTTCTCTGCTGGAAATATCTATGAGCCTATGGCCCTGCATCCAGCCACTGTAACCCTCTCGCCTTCCATAGCAACCTATACCTTTGGCCAAACTCCGTCGTCCTTATAGCACCTAGATCAGCTTAGTGACTCATCATGACAACATGTTCCTCCAACTACCATTCTTACACTTAGCACGCTAACCTCACAAGTATTCACTATGGACTGATCATGGGAGTTGGTATTTACCACAGGGCGGGTCTCAGGGCTCAGTATTCACCATGAGTAAGTCTCAGGACTCAGTATTCACCATGGGATCCACCCTACAGCACTCCACTCATCATATCAGGAAAAGTCCCATTTAGGCATGCTCTAGATTTTCTGCCGGCCAGCCAATCAGCCAATCTTCTATCCATACTTGTCCCCATACCACGAGTTCCTAATTTTCACAATAATCTTTTCTAAGCACCCCTGTTAAAAGCTTTCTGGAAGTCTAAGTAGAGTACTTCTATAGGTTCTCCTTCATCTAC
This sequence comes from Stegostoma tigrinum, assembly GCF_030684315.1. Classification (NCBI taxonomy): domain Eukaryota; kingdom Metazoa; phylum Chordata; class Chondrichthyes; order Orectolobiformes; family Stegostomatidae; genus Stegostoma; species Stegostoma tigrinum. The sequence continues at coordinate 34,238,530 of NC_081384.1, read as the reverse complement.
TATACATGTTAATCCTTCAAAGAATTCTGACAATTTGGTTAAAGTTTTCCTTTTCTTGTCTTCCCTCCCTTCTTGCAAAAGAAAGTTATGTTTTCTACCTTCTAGTCTGATGAGCCCTTTGTGAATCTTGTATTAAGCAGAAGTGGACATTCATTCTTATACCTGTTTCAGTTTTGAAGTCAGAAAAAAAAATGAGCATTGCCAGAGATGTGTAAAATACAGTGCATTAATTTTAATTTAGACTTTCAGGGTATTTTTGGAAAGGATAGAATTTGCTCCCCATCCCTGATTGCTCATGAGCTTAGTGGCTTGCAGGCCAGTTAAGAATCAATCCCATTGCTGTAGACCTGGAGACATTACATCAAACCAGGTAACAATGGCAAATTCAGATTCCTAAAAGGATATAACTGAAGCATGTAGATTTTTTATGGTAGTTTCACAGTCATCATTAACTTTCAATTCGAGCTTTATGAATTGAATTTAAATCCCACCAACTACCTTGGTGGGATTTGAACCTATATCTCATAGATCATTAGAGTGTGCCTCTGGAATATGCATCCAATGATAGGGACTGTCACCCCGCTGTCATCCAGGATAAATCAGCGCTAAAAAATTACCCCAAATGCAGGGAGATGAAGAAAAAGCAGTACATGTTTTCAAAGATGTTCAGTCTGGGAAGGGTTAATGCTCCATTTTCTAGAGAAAGCTGAAAGTATTAAAACACACCCTTAGTCTCACACTAATAACAAAGGCTTCATGTGGTGATCTGCACAGGAGCACATTGTCCAGATGATCCTTAGCAGACTGTTATTGCCCAAGGTTAAACACCTGCAATCATGTACACCTTAGCTCTTGTGCAAAGTTGTGGAATTCAAAAGAATTAAAATAAAAAAAAAGTCCTTACATATTAAAAACAAGAAAAATAGCAGGTTACTAACAGTGAATATGGTATGCATTGTCTTTAAGGGACATGCACAGACTGGGTATTGGGATCAACACAGCTTTCTTGTCTGAATCAAGACTGCATACCTTCTCTTTATCTGATTCCCACCACTTTGAGGCACTGCTGCTAAACGCCCATTATAATCTTGCCCTCTTTAGCCAGAAAGATGGGACAATCCAAGCTGCAGGCTCTCAGGCCCACCATTGATGCCTCACCAGGGATTACTGGTCTATCAGCCTTTGCCACAATCTCTAGCACCTACACATATTACAGATACTGCACTTCGCTTACAAGTGAAAAACTAATGAAATGTATTTCAAATAAATAGAGATTTGAAGACCAGAACTAGATTAGTGATGTCAAATACACTTAATTTATTAGACACTTAGGCTCGGACATGCGGCACATTTTCAAAATTGACTGATGATACCAAACCATTAAGAAATACTTAGAGGCTAGTGATAAACTTCAAGAGAATGCAAGCAAGCGGGGGGTATGGGCTAACAAATGGCCGATGAAATTTAATGCAGAAACATAGAAAGTGACACATTTTGGTAGGGAGAACAAGATGCAGGAGAAAATAAAAGATATAATTCGGAAAGGGGTGAAGCAGCAGAGGGAACTGGATCTATATGTATACGAATCACTAATCGTGGCGGGTCAGATTGAAATCATGTTAAAGCTATCTGGGACCCTGAGCTTTATAAACAGAGGTATAGAGTACAAAAGCAAGGAATTATGATGAACTTTGGTTTACCCTCAACTGAATGTTGTTCTTCTGGGAGCCACACTTCAGAAGGCTATGGGGATGAGAAGGTGGTGAAAGTGGAGAAGCCATGCCCATGCAATTTCCCAACAAGTGTAAAGTTCACGGAATTGCAGAATTGTTACAGCATAGGAGGAGTCTGTTCAGCTCGCAGTGTCTGTACTCACTCTGCTAACAGGCCTCATGACTGAGTGCCATGTTTTTTCCATGTACCCTTGCACATTGTTATCATTTTATCATCTAATGCCCCCTGAAAGCCTCAATTGAACCAGTCACCACCAGACTTTCAGGCAATTTATTCCAGCCCCTGAACCATTCAATGTGTGAAAAAGTTGTTTCTTCACACTGCATTTGTTACTTTTGCAAATCATTTCTGTGTCCTCTCCTTGACCCCTTTACGAGTGGAAGCATGGTCTTCCTACCTACACTATCTAAGCCTCTTGTGATTGTGAAAAACTCTGTTAGAGTTCCCTTAACCTTCACCTCTTCAAGGAGAACAATATCAGCCTCTTTAATCGGTCTTCATAATTGGAGTTTCTCAGACAGTATCTACAGTGTGGAGACAGGCCCATTGGGTCCACACCAAATCTGCAAACAGCATCCCACCCAGACTCAACACACCACCCCCCACCCCAATCCTAACCCTGCATTCCCCATGGCTAATCCACCAAACCTACACATCCCTGGACACTGTGGGCAATTTAGCCCAGACAGATAGTAAGTGCTACTAAAAGTATATAAAAAAGGAAAATAACTAAATAAAATGATGGTGCTTTATGACTTCAGGCTAAATAATTTAATGATGGGTAAGATGGAAGTGACACAAGTATTAAACAAGTATTTTGTATAATAGAATGCACAAAAAAAACTACCACTGATAGTTGAAAAAAATCAAGATGGAGAGATCAATTTAAAACATTTAGAATCTGTTGAATTAAGAAACCAGCAAAACTATTGCTTTGAAAGGCTGACAAATCTCCTGCATCTGATAACCTACATCCTAATGTCCTAAAATGGCAAGTCATCCTAAATTGCCATTAGGATTTGGTACATAAAATTGCATTACCTGACCTTATTAAGGTTCTTGTGGCACTGCAACCATATCTTCAATGCCAGACCTGTGACATTAACTGCAATGGCCACATTCTCTCATTGTCTTCTCAGCACTTGTCAGAAGAGCTTCCTGGAACCTTGTTGGAACTAAGCTTCTCTCTTGCAGTCTACTTCCTGTACCAGAGATCTCAGCTAATCACAGTAAACGTGGATGCATGTTCTCTGTCCACCTACCCCATTTTGAATTCTTCCCAAGGGTCTTCCAATGTTGTCCAACCATTTGAAGCTACCAGAATGATGCAGCTCGAGTACTCCTCCCCTTTATGAGGCGTAGCCGACTTTACATTCTGCAGGTTGGTGCTAGAAGGATGAACTGAAGCCCCGATGAGTTATGCAGCCACTCAGCGGCATGTTCCATGTTGGGGTACATGCAACAATAATGGAAATGAGTGGACAGCATGAAATCTACATGTTAACAGCACTCTATCAACTGGATTTAGGATGATTGCACATTTGTGGTCAATGTCCTTAGATTTAGAAATTATCCACTTAGGCCCCATTTTTGAGTTGACAGGATTCCAAAGAATCAGATCTGTTTGGTATTTAGATGGAAGGACTTAGTAATGAGAATGAGTGGGAAAAGCAGAAGCTGTTGGTGAGATGAAGCAGGGAAAATGTGGTACACAAATTCAACATAAGCAGTTATGCCAGACAGCCTGCTTCTGTGGTGTAGTATATCTTGTCATTCAATATAATGGCTCAATTTCCATCAACAAGCACGAAGCCTCTGAGCCAGCTTCTATGCTACAAATAAAGGTCAGTAGAATAACATATTATAGTTATCACATATTGGAACGGCCAGCCGTATGGTTGGACATCTCAGCGTTAATAACTATTTCTCCTACTTTGTTCATAACAATATATCCATATTTTATTGAAATGCATCTTTTATTTTAAATAGATATTTTGGTCTAAATGGTTACTTCAAATGAGCAGCCTCCAATCTGGTTTAATGGGTTTCGGGCTGATTGATAGGCCTAAGACACAAACTGCAGATCTTGCCACAAACAGGGCAGGTGCTGTTTTGGAGAACCAGGTAAGAAAAGTATTTGTAGTCTTGACCATGCCTTTCAATGCTTCAATTTCACTTCCACCCATTCCTGATAAAATCTGAACATGTGTATTCAGTGCCTTCCCAAATGAGCCTTCTCCAGTTTGATTGATCACATCCCAGCAGCTCCTGTGAACCAGTGAGGAAGCTTGAGCTCTTCAGAGATTCTTTGAGGACATTCTTCAAGCATTTCCCGTGTCCTCCTGGGACTGTTCTGCCATGGCTTAAATTCCCATTCCAGCAATTACTTTGGGAAACTGGTATACAAATGACACGTTGTGCCCAGTACGCTGGTCTAGAGTGATTAGTACCTTGATGTTAGGCGTGTTGGCTTGGGTGCGGATGGAGCTCTTGAACTCCTTTCTTGCCACCAGATTTGAACAATCTTGCAAAACTTAACCTTGAAAGTAAAAATCATTTATTCCTTATCATTGTCAAGTGTAGGGTGAGCTGGAACATTGAGGCAGTGAGACATTTTGTTGTCTATGTCAGATTTTGTTAAGAGTAGGCTCCCATGATATGGAAAATTGGCCTTATTTGCAATGAAACACTGAAGACAGGGCTACTGTGGAGTTCACTTCCATTGCAGCTCTCCAAACACGAACACCTTAAACTATGAGCAAAGTCATCATCAGACAACTTAATACATTCATATCTTGAATACTTTCACAGAGATGCCAACTCATAATTCAAAGGAGAGAGCAGCCCACTTAATCAGCACACCATCCATCAGCTTGAACATTTACTCCTCTCACTATTAGCACATGGTGGCAGCAGTGTGTACCATCTACGAGATGCACTGCAGCAACTCACCAAGATTTCTTTGACAAGACCACACAAATTTGTAGCCTCTACTAAAACAACAAAAGCTGCTGGCACATGGGAACCTCATCTCTCTAACGGTCTCCTGCAAGACAGACTGCAACTTGACTTTGAAATATATCAACATTCCTTCTTCGGTGCACAAGTCAAAATCCCGGAACTCCATCTGTAACAGCACTATGGGTGTGCTCCATCACCAGTCTCCCACAATTCAAGAAATCAGCTCACAACCACATTCACAAGGGGAATTTATGGTAGCCAATAACTGCTGTCCTTGTCAGCAATGCCAAATTCCACAAGTAAATAAAAATAAAAATAAAGTTAAAGTAAAGATTTAAAGTTTCAATTGAATAAGATGTAAATAAAAATAAAAATAAAGTTAAAGTAAAGATTTAAAGTTTCAATTGAATAAGATGTAGAGAAAGAATAAAAGAACTTGCATTTATTGGGCACCTTGAAAGATATTGTAATTTACTTTACAGCCAATGAGGAACTTCATAAAGTTTATGGATTCCACTTCTAATTTCCACCGTACCCTCACTTTTACTTTGTCCATCTTTGACTCCTCCCTTCCCTTCCTCAACATCTGTTTCCATTTCTGTATAGGCTGGCCACCAATATCCACCAACTCCCACAGCTACCTTGACTACACATTCTAACTCCCAGTTCTGAGGACGGGTCACTCAACCTGAAACATTATCTCTGATTTCCTCTACAGATGCTGCCACTGACCAAGGTTTTCCAGTAATTTCAGTTTTCATTCATAAATGCATCCACTTTTGTGTTGTAGGGAAAACTGTAAGCCACTTTATCGCAGCAAGAGCCCACAATCCATAATAAAGGTTAGTGATCAGACAAACTATATTACATAACTTTCATCAAGAAATTAATATTAGACAGCCAAGCTTCTCCTCAATTTCAAACTGTACAATTGGATTTTTACATTCAGCCATGATTTGCCTTAATATATCTTCTGAAGCTAACATCTCCAGTGTGTAGATTATGTGCACAATTCTCCAAAGGGTGGCTTGGAAACTTGACCTTCCAATTCAGAAATGAGAGCGTTATTACGTGGAGCTAAGTTTTATTTAACAACTGAAAAGAACTGTTTATAAATTGTTTTGTGTTGCAGCTTTGTAAGACACTGTTTAGGCCACACTTAGAGTATTGCATTCAATTCTGGTTGCCACATGACGAGAGGGATTTGGAGACTTTGGAGGGGGTGCAGAAGAGGATTACCAGGTTGCTGCTTGGGTTAGAGAGAATGAGGTATAAGGAGAGGCTAGGAAAACTCAGGTTGTTTTCTCTGGAGCAGTGGAGGCAAAGGGCAGACTTAATAGAAGTCTGTACAATAATGAGTTGCACAGATAGGGTTGTAAAGATTAGATTAGATTACCTACAGTGTGGAAACAGGCCCTTTGGCCCAACAAGTCCACACCGCCCCTTGAAGCATCCCACCCAGACCCATCCCCCTATAACCCACACACCCCTGAACACTATGGGTAATTTAGCATGGCCAATCCACCTAGCCTACACATCTTTGGACTGTGGGAGGAAACGGGAGCACCCGAAGGAAACCCACGGAGACACAGGGAGAACGTGCAAACTCCACACAGACAGTCACCCAAGGCTGGAATCGAACCCGGGTCCCTGGCGCTGTGAGGCTGTAGTGCTAACCACTGAGCCACCGTGCCAAGAGTTTCCCAAGAGCTGAATTGTCTAAAATTAAGGAGCATGCATTTAAGGTGAGAGGAAGTAAGTTCAAAGGAAATGTGAGGGTTAAGTTTTTTTTTACACAGAGAGTGGTAGGAGTCTGGAATGTGCTGCCAGTGGTGCTGGTGGAGACAGATACAGTAGGGGTGTTCAAGAGACTTTTAGATAAGCACTTGAATATGCAAGGACTGGAGGGATATGAACCAAAGGCAGACAGAAGGGATAGTTTCATTTGGTATCATGTTTGCACAGCATCATGGGTCAAAGGGCCCTATCCTATGCTGTACAGTTCTGTGTTCTATGCTCTATGTTAAGCCTGACAGCATTGCTCACGGACCTTTTCAACGTTCACAAATTTACCAGTCAGGAAAGGCTGAACTCTATGATTTTTTTTGTTTCTGAAGTCCATGATGGATGGATTGCACACACAGAAAGTTGCCATTGACAGGAACTGAACTGCACTTGCCATATAAATGCTGAGGCTATAAGTGCAGGTCAGAGGCTAGGAATCCTATCATGAGTAATCTACTTCTTTACAACTTGAAATTTGTCCACCACCTGCAAGAAGCAAGTGATGGGTTACTCCCCACTTGTCTGGATGGGTACAACTCGAAAAATGCTCAAGGTGCCCAAAACTGTCCAAATGAAAGAAGTCTGCTTAAACCGTATTCTACCTTACATATTTGCCATTCACTCCCTTTAGTACTAACACATAGTGGTGGCAATGTGTGCCATTTACAAGATGCATTGCAACAATTAATCCCTATTAGCCTTTCCACTCAATCCAATGTTTACTCAAAGATGCATAGTTGGATATGTGCAGCCATTCCAAGGGTCCCTGAATGGTGCTTGGCGTGCTGACGGTGTTTGCAACATTGGCTTCTGATTCCTGGAGGTCCACACAGAAAAAAATATTAGCAGGATGGCTGAATCAAATTCATGACCTCTACCATCGGGAAGGACAAGGGCAACAGATATATGGGAACATCACCGCCTTCAAGTTCCCTCCAAACTACACACCATCCTTGCTGTTCCTTCAGTGTCTCTGGGTCAAAATCTTGGAAAGTCTTGGAATGCAGTGGGTGCAGTTACACCAAACAGACTGCAGCAGTTCAAAAAGGCAATTTACCACCTTCTCAGGGACATCTAAGGATGGGCAATAAATTCTGGACAAACCAGCAAATGTTACATTCCACAAAAGAATATACTTTAGAAAGCCACATGTTCATGTTACAATGGCAGCAATTTGAGGTGAGTGCAGTTTGAGCCAATGGATCCTGCCCTGAAATGTTTATAGGCACCATAGAGACCTTTAGAGCATGCAGTAAGCCCAATCTGTACCAGTTTTACTTTCCATGTCACGTTTTCTCAATATCTGACTTGTTTTTTTAAGATAGGAAGCTGAATATTAATGAGACAACTTGGGCCATCAACAAAGTGTTTAACAAGCTATAATACCCCTTAACTGGCAACTTATCACTGTCTAGCGTGAAACTCACCATGCCGCTTCTGAGAAGCATAAAAGATGTAGCAAGATGTTTCCAATATCAAGATGGACCTCACCAGATTTCTCATCCAATTCTGCCTTGACCAAGTGTCACTGGACTTCATTTTATTCATTCACAGGATGAGGGCGTTGCTGGCCAGGCCAGCTTTTGTAGCCCATCCCTGATTGCCCAGAGTCAACCGCACATTACTAAGGGCCCAGAGTCACATGTAGGCTAGACCAGGAAAGGACATTACTGAGCCAGATGGGCTTCTCCTGACAATCAACAGTGGATTCATGGCTATCACTAGACTCTCAATTCCAGATTTTTATTAGATTCAAATTCCACCACCTGTTGTTAAAGGATTCAAACTCAGGTTCCCAGAATATTAGCTGAGTCTCTGGATTAACAGCCTAACGATAATACCATTAGGCCATTACCTCCCTCAAAATGTTAACCCTGTTTCTCCACACAGATGCTGCCAGCCCTGCTGGAATTTATCCAATATTTCTGTTTTTGTTTCAAATTTCCAGCCTCCGCAGTTCTTTCCCTTTATTTCAGACAGCCAGGTTTAGAAAGGAATTCTAGAGCTTTGGGTCTCGGCAGCTGTCAATGCTGGAAAGCTGAAATAAAAGGGCCAGAATTTATATTTCTATTCATTCATGGCGTGAGATCATCGCTGGCAAGACCAGAGGGCAATTAAGGGCCAATTACCTTGCTGTGGGTCTGGAGTCACATGTAGGTCATACCAAGTAAGGATGGCAGTTTCCATATTGAAAAGGCATTCGTGAACAGGTGAGTTTTTCTAACAGTTGATTCATTGTCATCATTTACAGTCTTAATTTCAGGCTTTTTAATTGAATTCAAAGTCAACCAAGTGTCATTGCTGGATTCGAACATAGGTCCCTAGAACCTTGGCTGGGTCTTTGTATTAACAATCCAGTGATAATATCATCCCCTCCTCTGGAGGAGTACAAAAATAGTGAAGGTTTCTAAGCCTACATTAGATTACAAAGATAGGGAGGGTCAAGCTCATGAAAACTCCTGAATGCATGAATGAATTAGAGCAGACTGATCTCAGTCTAAACGAACTGAAGTTGCAGTTTGAATTTAATACAGAATATGATTAGATGGGACACAATGAAGGCCTGACTAGTTATTGACTCCTGATGACTTCTATGCAGAGAGTGAATCTATTAATTATTGTGAACGTAGAAGCAGGCAGCTGAAGGATTAGTATTTCTTAAGCAAGTTGAGATGTTTTGAGTTAATTGTCACTTACAAAGTTAAAGGTCGACAGTGCTGTACAAAGTTAGTCTACATTTTCACAATGTTCTTCAACCTTTGTGTTTGGCGAGATTGCTGACCTATGTTCTAGCTTGAGAATATTGAGTTGCAGAATTGAACATTTCGCAATAAGTCACACTGAATTTCAAAATCCAATATTCACATGTTTTCCACAAACACCCTTACTTCTCCAGTGCCATGAGGTATTTGTACCAGAAAACATTGTAACCATTGGCTGAGTGTCTTTGCTGTGGAAGTCTAACGCATTTTGTACAGTAAATTTATGAATAGACGGAATTTAGTGAAAGCGGCCCAAAACAATTTCATTTCAAGAAACATTTTCTGATCTAGGTCATCTTTTAGTGCTAACTAGCCAACTAGTCACAGTTGTAATGTTAAGAAATGCTGCAACCAATTTGCACACAGGAAGATCCTACAAAGAACAATGAGATAATGACTCAATCATCAGCTTTTAATGGTGTGTGTTAAGGGATAAACGTTAACGAAATTATTGCTGCAAGCTTCCCAGCTCTTCTTTGAAATGGTGCCTGAAAGGACTGTCAGGGATTTTGGCTTCAATTTTACTCCTCAATGATGGTTGCTATGACAATGCAGCCGACTTTCAGTGCCCCACCGCTGTGCCAGCCTGGGCATGTCTCTGAAGTGAACGGTGAACTCCTGAACTTCAAACTTAGGGATAAAAGTGTTCCCAACTGAGACATAGCTGACAACTTTACTGCCCTTTGTGCTGGATGCCAACTGAGGTGCCAGGTGCAATGGAAGAGGGTGCCAACAGCTGCAGTACCCTGTCCATCTCCCTCGTATGCGTTTGTTCATCAGTGAATTTCAGGGATGGACACATTAGCTGCCGAGCGATAAGGAATGGGAAAAACATAATCTGTGCATTAAGCATTCATGCCTGAACTTCTGTAAGATCCCCATTTATATATCCCAAAAAGGATGGTTCAATCTGAAGAAAGGTCCCGACCTGAAAAGTCAACTTTCCTGCTCCTCCGATGCTGCCTGGCCTGATGTATTCCTCCAGCTCCACTGTGTTGTCTCTGACTCAAGATCTGCAATTCTTGTTATCTCCAAGTGGTTCAATCTCCCTGGAAAGTTACCTTTGTGTGTGATCAAACACAGCAATATTTAGCTCGATGGCTAAATAATGGAACTTACGAACACTTTGAGCGGCCCATGTTTCATCAACTTTGATTGTTTGAATTCGCGGGCGCTTGCTCATGTGACATCCCACTCCTGTCTGTCTTTCTGTATCCACCGCCAAAGTGTATGTGACAAGCAAGTAAAACCGTTCAAAAAGAAGTTGAGGAACACACAACACTTTTCAATGCTCTTGAGATCTTTTGCACAGAGTGCTTAAGTTTTCTTTTTAAACCCAAAGAGACGCTGGGTCATCTCAGGAGGACAGTTTTGGAAACTGACTTGTGAATTTTCAGCCATGCCAAACCTCAATGGCATTTATTAGGCATTGCTCATATTGTGGCTCGGTGATTAGCGCTGCTGCCTTACAGTGCCAGAGACTCGGGTTCAATTCCAACCTCGGGTGACTGTCTGCCTGTTTGAAGTTTGAACATTCTTCCTGTGTCTTGTGCGTGTCACCCAGGTGCTCTAGTTTCCTCCCACAGTCCAAAGATGTGCAGGTTAGTTGAATTAGCCATGCTAAATTGCCCATAGTGTTCAAGGATATGCAGGCTAGGTGCTTTAGCCATGGGAAATGCAAGGATAGGATGAGGGGGTTTTCGTCAGGGTGGGATGGCCTTCGGAGGATCAGCGTGGATTTAATGTGCTGAATGCCCTGCTTCAATACTGAAGGGATTCTATTGTGTCCCTAATTGAGTTCAGTGACTTATTAAGGAACGTGACCAAAGCCTTTATATGGTCGACTATTATATCTGGGCATTTGGCAGCTGCACCTGGAGAGGTAGACATTGAGGAAGAATTGGCTGGTTAAGCAGTTCCCCAGCACCTCCGCTGAGCTGGCAGCATTCGCATACATGGTAGGAAATCACTTGACCAGAGTGAAAGTGTTGTGGAGGCCACAGAATCAGTCCTAACTGGGGTCATGGTAAAGACAATGGGCTGCCTGCCTCCATTATATCAGCCACCAATCTGATTCCCGGCCCAGCCTCAGAAGCTCCCCAGATCCTGGGGCACACCAGGCAAACACAGCTTGCCCTATTTTCCTGGCTACCTGGCCAGCAATCAGCAGGGAAATCAGCAGCAATAGCCTAGTGGTTTTAGCAGGCCAGACCGGTAATCCAGAAACCCAGGTAATGCTCCAGGGATCCGGGTTCAAATCTTACCACAGCAGATGGTGGAATTTGAATTCAATAAAAACAAATCTAGAATTATGTGTTAAATGATGATCATGAATCGATTGTCAGAAGAACTCATTTGGTTCGCAAATGCCCTTTTGGAAAAATAACTGCTATCCTTACCTGGTCTGACCTACATGTGACTCCAGACCCACAGCAATGTGGTTTACTCTTGACTGCGGTCTGGGCAATTATGGGTGGGCAATAAATGCTGCATAGCCAGAGATGCCCTCATCCCATGAACAGACAAAGTAAAAATTCAGCACCCATAAATCCAATTCCTATTCACTCCAAATGCATTCTCTAACATGGTGTTGAAATTAAGTTGAAACAACTTCTAACTCTGAACACCCCACCCCCACCCCCAGCCTGGGATAACCAGCCTCTCAGCTGCAACATTGCCAAGACTTCTAAGAATTTTATACCTTTCGGTGAGAATTATATTTCAGAAAATATAAGTTCATTCTGCTCACTCTCTCCTCACAAAGCAACTATACACTCCAAAGAGTTTATCTAATGGATCTTTGTTGCAGTCACTGAACTGCAGAGTTAACCAGCGACTGATCTAATCTCCCTCTGCAATCACCCCGTTCCAGTTTGGAATCCATGGAATGACTAGTTTTGGGCAAAGTCTGAGATGTAGTGGTCATTGAGAAAGTTTAGCCCTCAGAATACAAGTGGACCTTGATCAGATGGGCCAATGGGCTGAGGAGTGGCAGATGGAGTTTAATTTAGATAAATGTGAGGTGCTACATTTTGGTAAGGCAAACCAGGGCAGGACTTATACACTTAATGGTAAGGTCCTGGGGAGTGTGGCTAAAGAAAGAGACCTTAGTTCCTTGAAGGTGGAGTCACAGGTAGACAGGGTAATGAAGAAGGCATTTGGTACGCTTGCCTTTATTGATCAGTGCATTGAGTATAGGATTTGGGACGTCATATTGCAGTTGTGCATTGGTTAGGCCACTTTTGGAATACTGCATTGAAATCTGGTCTCCCTGCTATTGGAAAGATGTTAAACTTGAAAGAGTGCATCCTTAACAAGGATGTTGCCAAGGCCAAAGGGTTTGGGCAATAAGGAGAGGCTGAATAGGCTGGGGCTATTTTCCATGGAGTGTTGGAGGCTGAGGGACGACCTTATAGAAGTTTGTAAAATCATGAAGGGCATGGATAGAGTGAATGGCAAAGGTCTTTTACCCAGGGTAGGGGCATCCAAAACTAGACCGTATTGGATTAAGGTGAGAGAGGAAATATTTAAAAAGGACCTAAGGAGCAACTCTTTCATGCAGATGGTGGTCCGTGTGTGGAATGAGCTGCCAGAGAAGGCGATGGAAGCCGGTACAGTTACAAGATTTAAAAGACATCTGGATGGGTGCATGAATAGGAAGGGCTTAGAGGGATGTGGGCCTCATGCTGGCAAATGGGACTAGATATATTTAGGACACCTGGTCAGCATGGACTATGGGTCTGTTTCCATACTGTATAACTCTATGACTCCCTCTGCCAAACGTTTTTGCCCCATAAGTTACCACATGTCTGATGGTTGCTAATGGTGCAGCAAACAGCAAGGACCTGGACGATCGCTGGGACCAAAGCAAATGGATTAAATGCAGAGAAAGAGACAGAACTGATGGAAAATGTAGTGGGGCAATGTTTGTCAAATTAGATGCAGAAGAGAAAAAAAGAAAGACAGAAAGATTACGCCTAGAAACAAAAAGGGAAAATAAAGACGTTTTTAACTTAAAATGTTAAAACCTTTAGAAACAATTTTTAGCTAATTCAGTTTCAGTCATTCTGTGCCTAGGTCTCCAAGGCTGAGTGGGATTGAAGGAACTTAAATTTCATTATTAAAGGGATCCTTAAGTCTCTAAGAACCATCCTAAAGGTTCTACAATGAGTTTAAAGATAATAAAATGTGAGGCTGGATGAACACAGCAGGCCAAGCAGCATCTCAGGAGCACAAAAGCTGACGTTTCGGGCCTGAACCCTTGATCAGAGAGGGGGATGGGGAGAGGGAACTGGAATAAATAGGGAGAGAGGGGGAGGCGGACCGAAGATGGAGAGTAAAGAAGGTCCACCTATCTTCTTTACTCTCCATCTTCGGTCCGCCTCCCCCTCTCTCCCTATTTATTCCAGTTCCCTCTCCCCATCCCCCTCTCTGATGAAGGGTCCAGGTCCGAAACGTCAGCTTTTGTGCTCCTGAGATGCTGCTTGGCCTGCTGTGTTCATCCAGCCTCACATTTTATTATCTTGGAATTCTCCAGCATCTGCAGTTCCCATTATCTCTGATACTACAATGAGTTTAATTTGTTTTAAGAGCCCAAATATGGCATTTTCTTTATATTTGCAGGGAGACTGATGTCGAACTCCTGCTTTTGTAAGGCTAGCAATGAAGTGTTGCAAACTGACTGGAAATTAGTGGTGACTCCCAATTCACAGGGTATCTCTTGCTCACCACAAATTGCAGACTGTCTTATTTACACACTAGTAACAGCATGCACATTTAACACATCACTGTTGTCGCAGCAATTTCTGCTTCATTATCCTTAGTCACTGATGAGCCGTGCAATGGGTTCTTTATCAGCTGCTGTGTGAGACAAGGGTTAAGACTCATCTGGCTAATGACTGCTCCCCTCAATCATGGGTTTAATCTGCTCCTCTAAGGAACTGTATGCATTCAATGACAGGCCTTAATGCTCAAATTGTTATTGTCTGTTAAAAAATTAATCTGCCCTACTGGCATGAAGTTCATCCAGCCCCTGCTAAGACTTAAATGTCATGGGAAAGAGATTTTCACAAATTAGCCAAAATTTCTGTTTGACGTCCCTGAGCAGTTCCTCATCCAGGCAGTCATGCTGAAAGGATCTGCACAAAGCTGAGTGACTGACTGCTACACGTCCTATATAGAATTAGGAAGTGCCTGCAAGGCAAGTGAACTTAACCCAAACACTGCCAAGGTCTTGCTGGATATCTCTTTTCTCCTCAAGTCTTCAGGGTTTAGGCATCAATGATTGGCAAAAGCGTTCATCAAAGTTTGGGGAAATTTGATCGGAGAGCAATGTGAAGTAAAAGATGAATATGTTCAATCAAGAAGTAGAAATAGTAATGTTATAGAGCAGTTATAGAGTCATAGAGTTATACAGCTCAGAAATAGAAACTTTTGTCCAACCTGTCCACACTGAATTAGTTATGATAGTAAGGATTAAAAAGTATCTTGGAATCACATAACTTGGAAGGAGGCCATTTGGCCCATGGCATCTGTACCAACTATTTGAAAGAAGTATCCATTATTCCCTGCTCTTTCCCCATTGTCATTTTCACGTATTTGCTCAATTCCCTTTGGAAGGCGACAATTGAATCTTCATTCACCCAGTGCATTCCAGGTCATAATTACTCAATGCTTACCGAAAACTATATTGAAGAAGTGCTGCAGCATTGGAGTAGCCATTTCTCAAAGCTAATGCCAAAGTGAGCTCACATCTGCCCTTACAGGTAGTTATAGAAGATGCCAAGACAATTTGCTATTAAAAAGGGAAGTTCTCCTTGTGTGTGGACCAATAATTATCCATCCATTGACGTAATCTAAACATGATTATCTGACCACTCACTGCACAATTGTTTGTGAGAGCTTGCTGCACACAAATTGGGACATTGAACACTGCAGAGTGACACTGAACACTAAGGCTCTGAACTCCACAGTGCGAGTGAACACTTTAGTGATAGCCTGAGCACTACACTGAAGCTGAAATTCCTACTGAATAGGAAAACAGAAAAATAAAGCTGACTCTGTTCAGTGGATGTTCCAGCTCAATCACCTTTGCGTGACACTGAGCTCACACCACAAGTTCAGATCACAGTGACCTAAAGGAAAGTCAGCAAAAGTGAGGGGAAAGATTGCAGTCACACAGCCTGCTGTCTGCTTTCAGTTCAGCTCTGAGTTTGTTTGAGTTTCAGGAGCCACATCTGATATTCATGAAACTGAACAAAACTGCTGTAATTCCATATTTTTTTGCAAATCTCCCCTTATTTCCTCTTTTTGTCATTACAAATCAATTTTGGAGGCTCAGCAACAAAATCTAGGATGATACTTCAGAGCCATATTGAGGAAGTGCTGCAGCATAGGAGTAGCCATTTCTCAAAGCCAATGCCAAACTGAGGTCACACATGGCGCAGAATATAATACAAACAAAAGTTAAGTAGATCGAACAACAAATTACACTTAAATTGGATGATTCACAAACTATTACACAAGGTCAAACAGTGAGAGACTGTTGCATGTTTACCAGCAGAGAATACCTCTGCACTTCTTCAAAATATGAACATTTGATACCTACCCACACAGGTTAGGCTGAGCCTTAAATTGACAGTGGTCTGACAGACAGCTCCATAAACAATGTACTGAAGCATCAATATTGATTGTGGGCTAAAGTCTTAAAAATGAAACATGAACCCCATGACCTACTGCCTCAGAGGTGACAGAGGTGCCACAAGTCACAACTTCCAGTTGGCCAGGTCACTTTCTAACCATGTTTTCATCTTTTCCCTGAGAGTCATCACTATGTCCAATCATAAGCTCTTAATTTCTCAGAATACTGGAAGCTAGTCAACATTTCTTTTTGTTCTGGGAATTCTGTCCATTTTCATCCTATTAGTCCTTAGTTCTGAGGTTGCTGACTTGCTTGCTGAACCAATTTGTTCTCATTCAGAGGTTTCATCACCATACTAGGTGACATCATCAGTGGAGCTTCCGATGGAGCGATGTTATTCTTCTCCGCTTGGAATTTATACTATCTGGTCCGATATGGGGAGTACGGTCATCTCCAGTTTTGATCTGTACGGGTTTGCGTAGGGGGTCCAATTATATATGTTCGTTGATTGTATTCAAGGTGGAGAACCATGCCTGTAAGAATTCCTATGCATGTCTATGTTTGGCTCAGGCTATTATGGTTACCTTATCCCAGTTAAACTGATGGCCTTCATTGTCTGAGTGAACCGATATTAAGGAGAGTTTGTCGTGTTGTTTTGCTGGTATCGGACAGACTGGAAGGAAACTAGCCATCAGAATACATGAACATCAGCCAGCAGCAAAACAACATGACAAACTCTCCTTAATATCAATAGACTCGGACAATGAAGGTCATCAGTTTAACTGGGACAAGGTAACCATAGTAGTCCAAGACAAACATAGACACGCACAGGAATTCCTAGAGACATGCTTCACCACCCATACTTAAATCAACAAACATGTAGAATTGGACCCCATATATAAACCCATACAGATCAAAACCAGAAATGACAATACTCACCATATCAGACCGGACAGTATAAATTCCAAGCAGAATAGAATAACATCGCTTCATCAGAGGCTCCACTGATGATATCGCCTAGCATGGTGATGAAACGTCTGAACAAAAACAAGCCAGCTCAGCGAGCAAGTCACCAACCTCATTCACAACCCAAGCTACAGATCTTTGCCAAAGCTATAAAGTCACTAGTTCTGTATTCTGTATTCCATTGAGTAGAATCACATGTAAGTCAGGCTGGTCAGAGGTGGTTCCTGTTCTTGGAGGGTTTTTGTGAAGCTCTGGCAATACTAACGGGCATCACTGCACTTAAAATTCTCCTCTGTTTTCTCTATTTTGTTTTGTATTTGTCACATTCAGAGATCTTGTGGTGCAGCAGGTACTGTCCTTGCCTCTGAGACAGAAGCCGCTGGTTTAAATTCCATTCCAAGATTTGATAGCCACAGGAAGGTGCATTCACAACAGACCCAGACAGATTCATGATCAGATTAATGATTAATGGTGTAAATGATCCTAGTTATTTTTAGAACCTTCCCCAATTGTTCAGGCTTTTTGCTTAAATTGTGCACATCACATATTCCCAATGCCTTATGTTGACTCCTACAATCACTCATTACAGGACTACACCACTCAGCCTATCATGCCTATTTTGGCTTTATGAAAGCACTTGCCAGTTAGCTCTGTTAGTCCCTATAGTCTTATCACTGTTTCATTTTCAAGGCTATATTTAACTCACCTTTAAAAGTTACCCATTTCCTGTTTTCTTCGCCAAATCTCACGTTTATTCTTCCTGGCTGTAATAACAGACATATACTCCCAGGCCAGTGACATTGCTGAAACGTTGAACTGGTAACCTACGTATGAACATCCGTCATGGATGCAATAGCATCAGCTGATGGTGGTGCTTGATGTTGGGCCTAAGGATAGTTCTCCCTCTATTTTTAGGCCATTTTAGAAACTACTTGACATGTCCTCCTAGACCATAAGATCATAAGACATAGGAGTGGAAGGCCATTCGGCCCATCAAGTCCACTCTGCCATTTAAATCATGGCTGATGGGCATTTCAACTCCACTTGCCTGCACGCTTCCCAAAACCCTTGATTCCTTGTGAAATCAAGAATTGAGGTAAAGAGTTCATTATTGTATGCTTCCTGGCCTACTCCAGTTACCGCTAATTCATAAGATCATACCAGCCCGGAATAATGCCTTAGAATAAAGCATTGTTAGTGCTCATAGTGGACCTTGTTAGTAAAGATGTTCACCTGTTTAAAATACAGCACACTAGAGTTAAGAATGTCTAGAGGAAACTCTCAAGAAATCCACAACAAAAATATTATCTTGTGACTAGTGTAATAAATGGTTCAGCACAAGTATGACTGATGGCTGCAACTGACCGATTCTTTTGCCTGGGGTGGATTCCTAGATATCACAGAGATTACTGAGTGTGCAGAACAGCAAAATTTAAAGTTTGCTCTGCTAACAGCCAGTTCTGCCAAGTTCTTCCAAGTTCAGTCAGCCTTCTCTCATTGAGTACAAAGTCTCCTGTAAAGGTAAAATATTGCAGATGCTGGAAATTGGAAATGAACACAGGGAATAATAAAGAAACCCATCAGGTCTGGCAGCATTTGTGGAGAAAGAAACAGAGGTAACGTTTCAAGACTAGTATGGCTCTTCTTCAGAATATCTTCCCTCATAAAGACTCCTACATCCTAGTAGCGAGGCAGAGATAAGGAGAAATTTGAGGAAAACAAGACAGAAATGCCTGAACGGTCATGACCCAAAATGAAAAAAAAGTAGAATTTCCATCAAATCCGAAATTTGAATTATCATCCAATTTTCCTAAAAAGATCAATATAGTCACAAAGCCATTGTATATGTTTCATCATTCAATATACAAAGTCTTGAATTGCATATTGACGTGAAGAGTCATAATGTTGTAGAAAATTTCATTAATGTAAAAGTTAGTGCATGAATAATTACAAACAACATAAATAACCAAATAAAAGCAAAATATAGTCAATGTTGGAGATCTGAAACAAACATAGAAAGTCCTAGAGTTACTCAGCAGGTTCAGGATCTGGAGAGAGAGTAAAACAGAATTAACATGTCGAGTCCAATGTGACTCTTCTTCTGAAAAGTCAACTCTCTTCGTCTCTCCACATCAGTGTAATGACTTTCATTTGACTGCAGTATTGATATTCCAATTTCCACAAAGAGAGTAGCTTGGGAATGGGAGAAACTGAACTCAGTTTTTAATGACGCCACCACTAATAATCTGTTTATTTTGTATACTGATGGCAGTTGGATGGAGGTAAGGGGTAATGATTTAGTCCTATCCCTTGGTATTGTAAGTGATAATAAAAATAGTGTGGAAGAAACCACTGAAACTGTTGCTCAACGGGCTCTGTTTATTTCAGTGGGATTTTGTGGAATTTGTTTTGTTTTATGGAACTAGGAAGTTATATTAATAATCCAAATGTCATATCTTGGATTTAGTGTCATTATTGTAAAATACCAGGGATAACTTGAAGCTGAACTCAAATTAAAAATGCCAGGTCTCTAATTATCTCTCTTACTATAGGGATATTAAATAAGTTGAACATTATTATTGCGCATTCTTAGATCTTACCCTAGAAAGGATGTGCTGGCTATTCTGCAAGAACAGCTGCTGTCCATTAGCAGAAGTTGAAAATCTCTACTATTACTGTTCAATTTGTGATTGCTTGTTATCTCATTATTTTTCTTTGAGTCTGAAACTCACAGTGAATGTCAGCAGGTTTTTCAAATGTAGGAGGTGCTAAAACTAAAGCTACAGCACTTAATAGCTTCATCACCCAAGTCTGCACGCATGAGCTATAATTTTAACTTGGTGCATATTGGGCTTGCTGTTTATTATGACACCTGACAGAATACACCTTGCATTAATTATACCAGGTGACTAACTTGATAGAACCCACTTTACATTATCTCCTGATGTTAAAATTGTTTGTGTAAGCTTGCCCAATGCAGCCTGCCTGAATCTTATCACCTTTGCCCCAAGAACACCCAGTGAATTTGTGGTACATGAATAAGATTTAATAACTTCATACAAACCAGGAATTGAAAGTGGTATCTAACTGCTCAGTTTGGTTCAATATTAAACCAAATAAAAACAAAACACTGTAGGTACTGGATATTTGAAACAAAGAAAGAGTGTGGGAGAAACTCAGCAGATCTGACAGTTGTTCCAAAAAAGAGATGAACACAGCAGGCCAAGCAGCATCAGAGGAGCAGGAAAGCTTGACATTTCGGGTCGGGACCCTTCTTCAGAAGAAGGGTCCGACCCAAAATGTCAAGCTTTCCTGCTCCTCTGATGCTGCTTGGCCTGCTGTTTTCATCCAGCTTCACACCGTGTTATCTCAGATTCTCCAGCGTTGGCAGTTCCTACTACCTCTGTTCCAAAACAGAGTCAGTTTTGACTCAAAATCATAGAATCCCTACAGTGTGGAAACAGGCCTTTGGGCCCAACAAGTCCACACTGACCCTCAGAGCATCCCAACCAACCATTCCCCTATTTTACACATCCCTGAACACTGTGGGCAATTTAGCATGGCCAATCCACCTAGTCTGTACATCTTTGTGACTGTGGGAGGAAATCCACACAGACAAGGTGACTACATGCAAACTCCGCACAGACAGTCACCCAAGGGTGGGATTGAGCCTGAGTTCCTGGGGCTGTGAGAAGCAGTGCAATCCCACAACCAATAGATCAGATCTAAGCTCCTAAGATCTAAGGTAAGGCTGAAGCATTCGCAGTAATCTTCAGCCACAAGTGCCAAGTGGATAGTCCTTCTCAGCCTCTTCCAGTGGTCCCCAGCATTACAGATATCAATCATCAGCCAATTTGAATCACTCCACATAATACCAAGAAACAGTTGGAGACACTGGATACTGCAAAGGCTACAGGTCCTGACAATGTCCCAGCTATAGTACTGAAGGCTTGTACTCCAGGACTTGCCGCTCCCCTAGCCAAGCTGTTCCAGTACAGTTACAACACTGGTATCTACCCAATAATGTGGAAAATTGCCCAGGTATGTCCTGTACATAAAAAGCAGGACAAATCCAACCCGGCCAATTACCCCCCCATCAGTCTACTCTCGATCATCAGTAAGGTGATGGAAGGTGTCAGTAACAGTGCTATCAAGCAGCACCTGCTCAGAAATAACCTGCTCAGTGACGCCCAGTTTGTGTTCCATCAGGGCCACTTAGCTCCTGACCTCATTACAGCCTTGGTTCAAACATTGGTTTGGGACGGTTTAAACTAGTTTGGCAGGGGGGTGGGAACCAGAACTACACATCTGAGGGGGGAGGGGGCGTAGTAGTAGATGAGGCGGTAGCAGGGTGCAGTGAATCTACCGGGAAGGTTTGTCAAGTGATGGAATGAAGGGATCAGTTAAAATGTGTCTGCTTTAACGCAAGGAGTGTCAGAAATAAGAGTGACGAACTTCGAGCATGGATCAGTACTTGGGACTATGATGTTGTGGCCATAATGGAGACGTGGGTTTCACAGGGGCAGGAATGGTTGCTAGATGTTCCAGGGTTTAGAACATTTAAAAAGAACAGGGAGGGGGTAAAAGAGGAGGGGGTGTAGCGTTGCTAATCAGAGAGTGTATCACAGCAAGAGAAATGATGGCTGCCGAGGAAAGTTTGTCGACTGAGTCAGTATGGGTGGACGTTAGGAACAGCAAGGGAGCAGTCACCTCACTGGGGGTTTTCTATAGACCCCCAAATAGCAGTAGGGAGATCGAAGAACTTATAGGCTGGCAGATTGTTGAAAAGTGCAAATGTAGCAGGGTTGTTGTTATGGGCGACTTCAACTTTCCCAATATTGATTGGAACTTCCTTTGTGCTGATGGTTTGGATGGAGCCGTTTTTGTCAGGTGTGTTCAGGAGGATGTCCTTACTCAGTATGTGGGCAGGCCGACGAGGGGGGAGGCCAGTTTGGATTTGGTGCTTGGCAATGAGCCAGGACAGGTGTCAGATCTCGTGGTGGGAGAACAATTTGGCGACAGTGACCACAACAGCCTCACATTTACCATAGCCATGGAAAGGGAAAGGAGCAGTTACCAGGGGAAGGTATTTAACTAGTTAAAAGGAAGCTATGCCGCTATCAGACAGGAGTTGGGAAGTACAGATTGGGAGCAATTGTTCCACAGAAAGGGCACAGCAGACGTGTGGAGGCTGTTTAAGGAACAGTTGTTGCGAGTGATGTATAAATTTGTTCCTCTGAGACAGGTAAGAAGGGGTAAGATTAAGGAGCCTTGGATGATGGGAACAGAGGTGCTTCTCGTCAAAAAGAGAAAGGCAACTTACGTAAGGTGGAGGAAGCAAGGGTCTAGCACTGCTTTAAAGGATGACAGGCTTGCTCGGAAGGAGCTCAAAAGTGGACTGAGGAGGGCAAGGAGGGGGCACAATAAAGGTTTGGCAGGAAGGATTAGGGAGAACCCGAAGGCATTTTACTCATTCGTGAGGAATAAGAGAATGATCAGGGAGAAGGTGGGGCCGATCAGGGATAGCATAGGGATCTTGTGCGTGGAGTCTGAGCAGATAGGGGAAGACCTGAATGAGTTTTTTGCTTCAGTTTTCACCAAGGAAAGGGACCTTGTTGTGAATGAGAACTTTGAGAATCAGGGAAACAGGCTTGAACAGATCGAGATTGAGGAAGTTGATGTGCTGGAAATTTTTGAAAACATTAAGATTGATTAGTCCCCAGTCCAGACCAGATTTATCCTAGGTTGCTCTGGGAAGCAAGAAAGGAGGTTGCAAAGCCGCTGGCGAAGATCTTTGCTTCCTCACTCTCCACGGGAGTCGTACCGGAAGATTGGAGGGAGGCAAATGTTGTTCCTCTTTTCAAGAAAGGGAATAGGGAAATGCCTGGAAATTACAGACCAGTCAGTCTAACATCTGTGGTCAGCAAGGTTTTGAAAAGAATTCTGAGGGATAGGATTTATGACTATTTGGAAAAGCATAGCGTGATTAAAGGGAGTCAGAATGGCTTTGTGAGGGGCAGGTCATGCCTCACAAATCTTATTGAGTTCTTTGAGGAGGTCACGAGATAGGTTGACAAGGGTCGAGCAGTGGATGTGGTGTACATGGACTTCAGCAAGGCATTTGATGAGGTTCCCCATGGTAGGCTCATCCATAAAGTCAGGAGGTATGGGATACAGGGTGATTTGGCTGTCTGGATTCAGAATTGGTTGGCTGACAGGAGGCAGAGAGTGATTGTAGATGGTAAGTATTCTGCCTGGAGGTCAGTGCTGAGTGGTGTCCCGCAGGGCTCTGTTCTTGGGCCTTTGCTCTTTGTAGATTTTATAAATGACTTGGATGAGGAGGTTGAGGGGTGGGTTAGTATGTTTGCTGATGACACAAAGGTCGGAGGTATCGTTGATAGTATCAAGGGCTATTGCAGGCTTCAGCGAGACATTAACAGCATGCAGAGCTGGGCTGAGAAATGGCAGATGGAGTTCAACCTGGATAAATGCGAAGTGATGCATTTTGGAAGGCCGAACTTAAATGCTGAATATAGGATTCTCGGCAGTGTGGAGGAACAGCGGGATCTTGGTGTTCAAGTGCGTAGCTCCCTCAAAGTTGCCACCCAGGTGGATAAGGTTGTTAAGAAAGCATATGGTGTTTTGGCTTTCATTAACAGGGGAATCAAGTTTAAGAGCTGTGAAGTTTTGCTGCAGCTCTACAAAACCCTGGTGAGACCACACTTGGAATATTGTGTCCAGTTCTGGTCGCTCTATTATAGGAAAGATGTGGAGGCTTTGGAGAGGTGCAAAGGAGGTTTACCAGGATGCTGCCTGGACTGGAGGTCTTGTCTTATGAGAAGAGGTTGACTGAGCTCCGACTTTTCTCACTGGAGAGAAGGAGGAAGAGAGGTGACCTGATCGAGGTGTACAAGGTAATGAGAGGAATGGATAGAGTAGATAGCCAGAGACTTTTCCCCAGGGCAGGATTGACTGCCACGACGGGTCATAGTTTTAAGGTGTTAGGAGGAAGGTATAGAGGAGACATCAGAGGGATGTTCTTCACCCAGAGAGTTGTGAGCGCATGGAATAGTTTACCAGTGGTAGTTGTGGAAGCAGAGTCATTCATGACATTTAAGCAACTGCTGGACATGCACATGGACAGCAGTGAATTGAGGGGAATGTAGGTTAGGTTATTTTATTTTTGGATTAGGTTTAATCCACAGCACAACATTGTGGGCCGAAGGGCCAGTACTGTGCTGTACTTTTCTATGTTCTATGTTCCATTGGACAAAAGAGCTGAATTCCAGAGGTAAGGTGGGAGTGACAGCCCTTGACATGAAGGCTGCATTTGACTGAGGGTGGCATCAAGGAGTCCTCGCAGAACTGGAATCAATAGGTCTCAGGGTGCAAATGCTCCAGTGGTTGGAGTCATACCTGACACAGAGGAAGATGGTTGTGGTTGTAAGAGGTCAATCGTCTCAGCTCCAGGACATCTCTGCAGGAGTCCCTCAGGGTAGTGTCCTTGGCCCAACCATCTTCAGCTGCTTCCTTCCATCATAAAGTCAGACTTGAGGATGTTTGCCGATGATTGCACAATGTTCAGCAACATTTGCAACTTCTCAAATACTGAAGCAATCCGTATTCACATGTAACATGATCTGGACAACATCCAGGCTTGAGTTGACAAGTGGCAAGTGATATTCGTGCCACACAAATGCCAGGCTATGACCATCACCAATAAGAGACAATCTAACCACTGCCCATTGACATTCAATGGTGTTACCATCACTGAATCCTTCACTATTAACATACGGGGGTTACCATTGGCCTCAAACTCAACTGGACTCACTACTTTAACAGAGTGGCTACAAGAACAGGCCAGAAGCTGGGAATACTGCGGTGAGTACCTCATCTCCTGACTCATCAAAGCCTGTCCACCATCTACAAGGCACAAGTCAGGAGTGCGATAGAATACTCCCCCCTTGTCTGGATGAGTGCAGCCCCAACAAGACTCAATAAGCTTGACACCATCCAGGGCAAAGCAGCCCGTTTGATTAGCACCACACCCACAAGCATTCATTCCCTCCACCACTGATGCTCAGTAGCAGTAGAGTGTACAATCTACAAGACGCACTGCAGAAATTCACCAAAGATCCTCAGACAGCACGTTCCAAACCCACGATCACTTCCATCTGGAAAGACTAGGGCAGCAGATGTGCAGGAGCACCACCATCTCCAAGTCATTCACCCTTCTGTCTTGGAAATATATCGCTGTTCCTTCACTGTTGCTGGGTCAAAATCCTGGAATTCCCTCCCTAATAGCATTGTGGGCCAGCCCACAGCAGGAGGACTGCAGTAGTTCAAGAAGGCAGCTCACCACCACCTTCTCAAGAACGACTAGGGATGGGCAAGAAATGCTGGCCAGTCAGTGATGCCCACATCCCACAAAATGAATAGGAAAAGAAATAACCACTGAGATACATATACATCAAATATACCCTGAGATATACACCTTTAATGATTCACTTTGAGCATAAAACTGTTCTGAGCAAAAACTGGTCCTGGATTCTTCATTCACCAACTTTTGGTAGTTAAGTATGTAAAGTTAATCGAATGAAGGCATGAATCAGAGCTTTATAAATGTACTTTCCTTTGCTCTTCAAGTTTCTTTCAGGCTTTATTCTTTTTTATCTCAACCATGTAGTTGATTGACTGAAATCACTTCTATAGCACATTCACTTTACAGCTGGGATCAGCCATGATACTTTAAGACCATGAGAAATAGGAACAGGAATAAGCCATTCGGTCCCTTGAGCCTACTCAATAGGAATCATGGCTGATCTGAAATTTCTCACATCCACTTTCCTGTGTTTTCCCCACAGAACTCGATTTCTCTACAAATCAAGAATCAATCTATCAATTTCATCCCGTGCATTCATTATAAAATTATTTTTTTAAAGTAGGTGCATAGTATATGAAAGGAAAAGAAATATTTTGATATAAAATATTGTGGTGCATTACAAAGTCTTGCTTGGAACAGATTTCCCACTTAACATGAATGTTACAAGCTTCTCTATACAGCAGCATTAATCAAAGCATGTATCTCAATACTACCCAGGTTGAATTTAATAGTTATTTATTTGAATTCAGAACCTGTACGAAGCGTCAACTTAGGCTGTAAGTGTTGGAACAGTATGGATTCTCTGGGGAGATCCATGTGGAATTATTGGATAAACTAGCAGCAAGTTACCTTTGTTCCCACAGATCAATCCTGGGAAGTGTGGTGAATGTTGGAGACAACATTTCTATCTGTGCACACCATGGTAATGACAGACCTACAGTTATGTTTATGTTTGAGTTTCACAGACACATAAAACACATGCTTAATTAACCAGCACAGGACAAACTGATATCTTCCTTTTCTCTGTCAAATCTGAAGGATGAACCTTTCCTTGTATTTTGAACATTCGTGAGATTAAGTAATGATACCACATCGACTAAGAGAAGACTAAAGCGGATGGAGAGTTCCAAGAGGTTTTGATCTGTTAGGTTATAAAGGCAGCTTGTAACAGGGCTCAAACACATTTTCTCATTCTGTATAAACAGTTTCTCTTTAACTCACAAATCTTGTACCCCTTTTGTGTGAGAGTTCTAACACCAATTCAAATTCCCAGTTTGTACTAGTTGTTTGGTGAGTAAAACTCACTCTGTTTCATTCTAATAATGTATTTACAGCCAAAGCTCAGAAGAAACTCAGTACACCATCTCTCTACCCCTCATCTTGTCACCCAGAGTAACTTTGCATTTGTAGTACAGTATCCCAGGATGTAATTTTATAATGTGGGCCTCCACATATAAATTTGATAAGCTAGTGAAAAGTAGAAAGAAAGCAATCATAGAATCCCTACAGCGTGGAAGCAGGCCATTCAGCGCATCAAGTCCACACTGACCCCTGAAGAGTACCCCACCCAAACACCCTCCATTTCCCATGGCTAACCCACCTAGCCTGCACTGCCCTGGACACTATGGGCAATTTAGCGTGGCCAATGTACCTTTGGACTGTGGTGGAAAACCCATACAGACACAGGAAGAATGTGCAAATGCCACACAGACAGTTACCTGAAGTGAGAATTGAGCCTAGGTCCCTGTTGCTGGGAGGTAACAGTACTAACCACTGAGCCACATTGTGTCACCCCTTTGGGAGCTGCCCCGATCTGAATTTATAAACCAACCTCTGAGATTTCAAGATGTTCCAAAACATTTTATGGTCAATTACATACTCTTGGAAACAAGGACTTAAATTTAACTTAAATAAACCACGTTAGGTCACATAGAGTTAATGTCAGGCACTATGCAGTCTCAGTTGTTATACCAGAAACATGGTGGCCAATTTATACAGCAATGAAATGCCAAACAGATAATCTTTCTTTTTATGTTTTTTGAGTGATAAGTATTGCCCTTGAAACTACCTCTGCTCTTCCATGAAGAGCACCTTAGGATCTTTTCTAGCCATGTGCTCCAACATCTCCCTATTACTTCCCAATCTGGAGATAACATCTCCAACAATGGAGCATTCCCTCTGTATTTTACTGGAGTTAGCCTAGATATTGTGCTCATGTGTTTGGTTGGAACTTACTAATTCATGAGTGAGATTGCTACCATTGAGCCACATCACTGAGTTAATAAGATAAGAGGTCATGCATTCAAATCACATGAAGGAGGTGTATCATGGGTGCCAATTTCAATAACACTGTAAACAAAATGACCATATGTCACTCATGCTCCCTTATGGGCATACTCACAGAGTCATTCACAATTCCCATTCACAAACACATGCTCACACACTGAAGATTCAGTGTCAATCACAAAACCCAGACTGAAGTATTTGTGGAGTTCTTGAACCAGTGCAGTCCTGCAGTAAATGTGGCACTAATATGGGACTAAAACAGGTATGGTCTTATTAACTCACAAGTAACTTTTGTATCATTGAAGTGTTACTTATTGATTAATGCTAACCATCTTTCCTTGATGTTCAATGGAAGTACCATTGTTAAAACGCCCACTGTCAACATCTTGAGGCATCCTATTGACTACAAACTGAACTGGACGAGCCACCTAAAAGCAATGACTACAAGAGCAGTCAAAGGTTAAGAATTTTGTGATGTGACTCACCTACTGACTATCCAATGCTTGTCAACATCTATAAGGCACAACCCAAGATTGTAATGAAATGTTCTCTATTTGCCTCAATGTGGGCAGCTCCAACAACACTCAAGGTGCTCTAAACCAGCCAGAGCAAAACAGCCTACTCAATTTGCATTCCATCAATTTCACATCCTTCATCAGTGATACACAGCAGCAGCAACAGGATGCACTCTGGTAACTCACGGTAGCTCAGTGGTTAATATTGCTGCCTCACAGTGCCAGGGACAGGGGGTCAATTCCAACCTTGGGCGACTATCTTTGCACATTCTCCCTGTGTTTGCATGGGTTTCTGCTGGTTCCTTCCCACAGCCCAAAAATGTCCAAGTTAGGTGGATTGGCCATGCTGAATTTCCCCATAGTGTTCAGGGATATGTAGGTTAGGTGCATTAGCCACGTGAATTGCAGCGTTGCAGGGATAGGATAGGGGAATTGGTCTGGGTGGGATGCTCAGAAAGAAAAGGGGTAGCATAGTGGCTTAGTGGTTAACATTGTTGCCTCCCAGGACCTGGATTCAATTCCACCCGTGTCTGACTGTCTGTTTGTACTTTCTCCATGTGTCTGTGTGCATTTCCACTGGGTGCTCTGGTTTCCTCCCACAGTCCAAAGGTGTGCAGGCTATCTGGATTATCCATGCTAAGTTGCCCATAGTGCTCAGGGATGTGTAGATGAGATGTGTTAGCCATGGAAGATGCAGGGTTACAGGGAGCGGGTGATGGGATGGGGATAGGTCTAAATGGGGTGCTCTTTGGAGGGTTGGTGTGGACTTGGTGGCCTGAAGAACCTGTTTCCATGCTGTAGGGATTCTATGAACTCACTTACGTGCATTCAACAGCACCACCCAAACCCACAACATCGATCTTCTCAAAGGATAAGGACTGCAGAGATGTGGGAACAGCAGCCATTGCAAGCTCCCCTCTAAAGCATAATCATAAACTTGAAAATACATTGCTGTTCCTTGGCATTGAAAAATCTAACAATCTCTGGTTTAAATGAGGCAGGTCCTGTGTTGCAATCAGGTTCCATTCTGGAGTCCATTCACAAGGCAAACAAAATGCAGGAGAATGGAAAGCAGCCATTTGTAAACACAGGAAACATTCAGATTTTGGGGTTTTAAAAATAACAGCCCTGTTCGGGATTGCATTTGTATGCATGAGTGGTTGCAACTTGGGACATTCATAAATTGGATGCACCCTGTGTACTGATTGGATGAGTTTCCAAAGGTCTCAGAGACAGAGAATTCCAAAGACCCACAGTATCTTCCAGTATCCACAGTATCAAAGATCTTCAGGTGAAAATGTTTTTCATCTCACTTCAGCCCTAAACAATCAATCTCTTAGACTGAGACTATTAGCCACTATTCTGGATTCCTCAGCCAGCTGCCCATCTTCCCAGGATCTTCCCTATCAAACCCCTTCAGATATTTCAATAGGGTCAGCCCTTATTCTCCTAAGTTTCAGGGAATGTTGACCTATATGGGAAGTTCTCTATTCCTAGTTCTAATGTCTCCAGTGTCTGCTTGTATGTGGCCGTGCACCTACTGAACTAATCTCTTCCCTTTACATACCAATAATAACATGTACAATCTGCCTGGTCTCATTTCTTTACCTCTATGTTCTACTTTCTCTTAAATCTTATCATCATTTGCTGAGTCCTGAAAATTCTCTCTATCCTCAGGTTTACAACTCCTTTTGGCAACATTGAAGACTTTTCTTTTAATCTTACACAATCTTTAATATCTCTTAAAGTCATGATTGAACCAATTTTTCCTGCAGGGACTTTATTCCTTGACAGACCCATATTCGTTGCAAATTACAATAGATTGTTACCAGCCTTTACCCGCCATCATATTATTTCGTCTAGTTTCCCCAAACTACTTTAGCAACCCATCCCTCATTTCAATATTGTTGACTTTGTTCAGTGTTAAAACGATGCATGCAGGTCTGGTTACCCTGCAATAGAAATGATATTATTAAACTAGAAAGAGTGCAGAAAAGAAGCCTGGGCTGGAAATTTTGAGTTATAAGTAGAAGTTGGATAGGCTGAGACTTCTTTCCCTGAAGCGTAGGAGACTGATGGGTAACCGTGTAGAAGTCTATAAAACCATGAGACGCATAGATAAGGTAGATAGCGAACAGCTTTTCCCAATGGTAGGGAGTCTAAAACAATAAGCCATAGGTTTAAAGTGAGAAGGGAGAGCTATAAAAGGGTTCAGAAGGGTGAATTTTTCACACAGAGGGCAGTGAGTGTCTGGAATGGATTGCTAGAAGGAGTAGTAGAAGTGAGTACAATGTTGTCATTTAAGATACATTTAGACGGGTGCACGGATGGGACACGTATGGAGGGAAATGGACCAAATGCAGGCAAAAGGAGCCAGATTAATTTTGAAAACTGGGTGACATAGACAGTTGGGCCAAAGGGCCTGCTTCCATGCTGTAGGCCTCTATTACTCTATGACTTCCACTGGATCAAGACCCTGAAATTTCCTTCCTAACAATACAGTTGAAATAGTTGTATCCCAAGGACTTCAAGATTCAAGAAGGCAGCTTACCACCACCATTGTCAATGCAGTTAGGGACAGGCAATAAGTGAAGCTCCAGCCAGTGTTGCCCACGTCCCATAATTAAGTGAAAAAGAATGAGGTGGGAAGAACACAGGGAAAATTTTTGTGAATGAGTGGGAGATGTTGGTCTGCCATTATTAACCCAACTGGGCATTTACATATTTCTATAGCAGTAGGTTAATTCTACCATTCCAGTCTTTTCTACTATTAAATTAGATCATTGTTGATTTGCATTTCACCTTAATTTAACCATTTTGGTTTGGTGTGGGTGGAATGTGATTGAATGGTTTAAGATACTGATTTAGGAGATTAGTCTTTCTGGGGCATGAGTTCAAAACTATTGCTGTCTAAATGATGTCTTTCACTGAAAGACTGGTAGATTGCTAGAAACTCCTTACTGCAGAGAATGGAGGATGCTCATTCATTGAATATGCTTAAGGCCAGTAAGGTAAGGTTGGTAAGGAAACAAGGGAGAATTGGTCCAATACACTCCGGCATAGAAGGACATCGGTTTAACTGGGACACAGTTACAGTACTAGGACAAGCAAGACAAAGACAAGCCGATGCAATTAACAAACGTGTTGAAACAGACCCCATCTACATATGGTACAAAACTGGAAACAAAATTGCTCACCTTGACAGACCGGACCTATATAACTTGCGTCCAGTTCTGGGCGCCCTATTATAGGAAAGATGTGGATGCTTTGGAGAGGATTCAGAGGAGGTTTACCAGGATGCTGCCTGGACTGGAGGGCTTATCTTATGAAGAGAGGTTGACTGAGCTCGGTCTCTTTTCATTGGAGAAAAGGAGGAGGAGAGGGGACCTAATTGAGGTATACAAAATAATGAGAGGCATAGATAGAGTTGATAGCCAGAGACTATTTCCCAGGGCGGAAATGGCTAGCACGAGGGGTCATAGTTTTAAGCTGGTTGGTGGAAAGTATAGAGGGGATGTCAGAGGCAGGTTCTTTACGCAGAGAGTTGTGAGAGCATGGAATGCGTTGCCAGCAGCAGTTGTGGAAGCAAGGTCATTGGGATCATTTAAGAGACTGCTGGACATTTATATGGTCACAGAAATTTGAGGGTGCATACATGAGGATCAATGGTCGGCACAACATTGTGGGCTGAAGGGCCTGTTCTGTGCTGCACTGTTCTATGTTCTATGTTCTATGTTCTAACTTCAGAGTGGGACAGAACAACAGCGCTTCAACAGAGGCTACACAGCACTGGCAATGTCACCTAGAAGAGAGCATGAAAACCAGTCAGCTCAGTGAGCCAACCAACAACCCCTACTGATGATGAATTTTAATTGACCTTGCTTTAACATCTTTTTGTGGGTAGGGAGCTCCCACTTATGCCCATTGATTAAAAAAATGCTTCTTGACATCAAGGCTGAACAACATAACTAATTTTCAGAGTTTTCTCATTCGTTCTGCGCTCCCGATTCAAAGAGTATAGTCTGTATCTATTCATTATCTAACCATTTAAAACATAGTTTGTTCACCCCTTAGTATAATATAATCAAGGGAATTTGCCCAAATTTGTCCTTTTAACCATCAGTCTTGTTGATTAATCTGATCATATCAATCTGGGGCAACTTTTTCACACAGAGGGTGGTGTGTATATGGAATGAGCTGCCAGAGGAAGTGGTGGAGGCTGGCCCAATTACAACATTTAAAAGGCACCTGGATGGGTACATGAATAGGAAGGGTTTAGAGGGATATGGGCCAAATGCTAGCATTAATTTAGGACACCTGGTCAGCATGGGCAAGTCAGGTTGAAAAGTCTGTTTCCACGCTGTGCATCTCTGTGACTGTGTAGTGAAAAATGGTCCAAATTGTCCAACATGAGAGACAGCCTGAATAAAACTTGTCATTGGTGAAATTGAGAGGTGAGCTGTCTCTCATGTAGAATACTTGCAGCTCAACAATTCAATGCAAAAGAACCTCAGACTTCAGAACAGACCAATGAGCAGATGTCAGAGAACTGGCACATTCCAACAACCAATAACGTGCAAAATTTTACAGCACCACCATCCCCACTCTGTATTGGCTGTTAGAAGTGGCTACCACATGTAAGCACTGAAGATCTATCACCACGTGCTTAACTGATACGTGCACTAAAACGGAAACAGGAGAGAATCCCTGGAGCTTTGTGCTACAATCTAAGGCAGTCCTTTTGATTTCATGTACCATGGGCATTATTGGATCAGCTGCTCTCGCAATTTTATATTCACTAAAATCAATGAAAATACACATCCAAGCTGCTATAACCTCTTGCATACCTCATACTGTGGATTATTGTACTCCCCTTAAGTTTCAAACAGTTCTCATCTTAATTGATTTATTTAATATATAGTGACCTGGAGGCATTAACAGGACCTTTTGATGTGTAGTACAGTTAGTTATTCAGTCTCTGCTTTTCAGCATCAGCTGTCTGCCTGGTGTTTGAAGTAAATTGGTCAGCGACAGCTAGAGATGGTTGACTTCTCTTTAAATGTACACTTCTGTTACTTGCCATAGCAACCACATTGCAAACACAATTAACTGCAGTATGCTGTCTTCATCATTAGTTAATCAC
Source organism: Stegostoma tigrinum (assembly GCF_030684315.1). Taxonomy (NCBI): domain Eukaryota; kingdom Metazoa; phylum Chordata; class Chondrichthyes; order Orectolobiformes; family Stegostomatidae; genus Stegostoma; species Stegostoma tigrinum. Next base: position 34,205,355 of record NC_081384.1, on the reverse strand, counting down.
CAGAAAGAGGGAAGGAGGTCAATGACTGGTCAAAGGATCATTCACTATAATGTATATCAGAAAGACAGTCTAATTGCAACAGGCACAGCATTCACTACTTCTTACATACTAGATGGAACTACTGCTGATAATTAAAATTATTTTTAATTTTCATTACACATTTAATGAAATGTAATTCTTTTGCAGTTGTGAGCAGTAACAATGATGCAAACTGAAATGTTTTGTTTCACTCTCATTCGTGGTCTTCAAGTATCCAGGGGTACAACTATGTTCCTTTTCAATAGCTTCATGTGGATTTACTCTTCCACCTCTCCTCCGTTTTAATGGAATTTTCATCATATCAGTTATGTACAGAGACAAATAAATATGAAAGCAACGATGAAAGCTAGGATGGAGTTCATATTCTTATAAGGTGTAAGTAGCCAATAATAAAATGCTTTGTAGTTTAGTGTTTTACTGAAGAAGAGTTAGTTTGGTGGAAGGTTTAAATTGGAATACACAGAGGTAATTACTAGGACCTCTGATATTACTCATCTGTATAAATGACCTAGACTAGGTGTGTGGGATTCGCTGATGAAGCAAAACTTGGAAGCGTTATGAATTGCAAAGTGTGATAGATTTCAAACATCAACAGGCTGGTAGCATGGATGGATGCAACCTAAAAGAAGATTAGTACAGGGAGGTGTGATGTGAAAGATTTTTGCAGGGAGAGCAATATACAATTCTCAGATGGATGCCAGAACACGGGGACCTTGGATATATGCGGACACATTAAAGTTGGCTGGGAAGGTTGAGAAAGTGAGTAATAAAGGAAGAAAGGTGATTGTGCTTTGTGAACGAAGGCATAGATAACAAAAATGAGGAAGTCGCAGTGAACATTTATAAACGACAAGTTGACCCTCAACTAGAGAAAGGCGTCCAGTTCTGGCAACCACACTTTAAAAAGCTGAGAGACAGTTAAAAAAGTTTTTACAAGAATGATTCTGGGGATGAGGAAATTTGATTGGGGAAGCTGAGGCTGTTCTCCTTGGAGCAGAGAAGTTAGAGAGCAGATTTGATAGAGGTGCTCAAGATGATAAGGGAATTTATAGAAATCGTTTTCACTGGATCAAAATACAGAGCTTGCCAGTTAAAGTTGATTGTCAAAAGAACCCGAGATAACATCAGGGAAAATCATCCTTTCAAAGCAAGATCTGGAATACTGAGAGTGTGATACTGGAGGCTGAGAGTGTGACAGAGGTCATTCTAATCATGCCCTTCCAAAGGGAATTTGAATGTTATCTGAAGATCAATAAAAACTACAGGCCTATGATGACCAGCTAGTGAGTGAAATTAGCTGTGCCACTCTTGCACAGAGCTAGAACAGAGACAGAGGGCTGTTTGCTCTCATGCTCAGCTGTAACTATTTCATACTTTCATCTAGCCCAACACCTGAGACATCAACCCTGTTTCTCTCTTTACAGATGCTACCTGGCCTGGTCATCATGAACCCATCAGCAGTGAACCTGAGAGAGAAGCAATGTGTGGTAGGAGAAACAGCACAAACATGAGTAGCAGCAGAGAGCAGGTCACCCAAGCCCTGAGACCAGAGGAAGTGACTGAATAAAAGCTGGGTATCACCCAGGCCAGGAGGTAGCACAGCCACTGAGCAGTAGGTGAAGGTGGGATGTGAGACTGAAGCCCAGTGAGTGGATCCAGGAGGTGGGGGAACAAAGTGAGTCTGCTATTGGGGATCGAAGCAGCAATGTGGGGACAGAGAGCTGGCAAAGCGGGGAAAGGGGCTGCAAGGCAGGAAATAGGAGCTGCAAAAGGCTCATTGTAGTTTTAAACTTTTCAAAAGATTACATTGTATGAACATTACTATTGTAATGAACACTGAATTTGATAATTTATTAATGAATAAGGAGTTACATTTGGAGATAATGGAAACTGCAGAAGCTGAAAAATCCCGAAACATCAGCTTTTGTGCTCCTAAGATGCTGCTTGGCCTGCTGTGTTCATCCAGCTCTACACTTTATTATCAAGGATTTACATTTATGTGTTTTTACATCTCACTGTGTGTCATATGCAGTAAATTATTTGAAAAACAAAACTGTGTCAGAGTCAAACATGCTGTCATTTAATTGTGACTTTGGCAGTCCGCAGAATGCTTTTAATGTGATGGTGTGTGTAACTTTATTTTAAATAAAGCATTTGTTGTTAACGTATACCTGTTATCTTGTACCAATCTGTTTACTGTGGATCCTTGAATTTACAGTTTTCCTTCTGTGCTGTAGTTTCAATTTTAATGAAACAGTAATGGTTTTTGAGGATATCATTGAGTTCTTCTAATTCTGTTTCTGTGTGCGTCCAAATGCCCCATAAATTAATACAAACCCAGAAGGTAACGTTACTATGTAAGTATATCACCCAATGAAGGAATTAATGAAAATGAGAAAGGAACCCCTGAAAACCCAAAAATTTAACCTTGAGAAAATCAAAACAAGACCCTGAAAAAATTGCATGTTTGACTCCTACTGTAGACTGTATACACACCTCTGGAACATAGGATATATGGACCTTTCTGACACAGTGATAAGGGGGCTAACATTGAGCCAAAGTTGAGACTGAAGAATCTTAAAATGTTTTCTAATGATAGGTTTCATTCAGGGTCATTCATTTTGGTTGAATATCATAACAGGTTATCTAATCATTCAAACATCAGACCGACACCGGTATCAATCTCATTGATGCCAAACTCATTGGAACTAGTGTTATGGGGCAGCACAGTGGCACAGGGGGCAGAGGCACAGTGTGGGGGAGCAGGAGGGCAGCAAGGTGGCACAGTCGCACAGTGATTAGCACTGCTGCCTCATAGCATCAGAGACCCAGGTTCGATTCCAGCCTTGGGAAACTGTCTGCGTGGGCAACTCTCCCCATATCTACATGGGTTTCCTTTGGGTGCTCCGATTTCCTCCCAGAGTCCTAAGATGTGCAGGTTAGGTAGGTTGGCACATCTTTGGTGGGAAATGCCAATCCACCTAACCTGCACATCTTTGGACTGTGAGAGGAACAGGACTGGGCAGCAAGATCTTCAAAGAGTTGGTGTTGACTTGATAGGCCAAATGGCCTTCTTCCACACCGTAGGGATTCGGTGATTATAACTACCTGTATTGGATATTAGGATTAGACCCAATAGATCAGTTGTCAGTCTTAAATCTGGGATAGATCATTTTTGTTAAGTAAAGGTGTTAAGAGACAAAGGCCCATATAGAGTTAGGCCACAATTCAGCCATGATCTTATTAAATGGCAGTAAAAGCTAAAGGGGCTGAATGGCCTACTTCTGTTCCTATATTCCTATGTTCCTATATGTAACGGTCCAAAGGTTTCAGATTATTGTTCAATGTAAATATTCAAGACCTGCAAGTTGGAAAGACTATTTTTCTTAGCTAGGAATATAAAGGAATATTGAGCTAAAATAGATAAATGCAGTTAAGGTACAATCAGCTATGATCTAATAGAATGGTTAAAAATGGTTGTGTAGTTGAGTGACTTGCACTGTTCTGCAATTTCTATGTATACCACAGTAGCTCTTGTTATATCCACATGGTTCAGGTCTAATAGGTGCTAGCATTCGAACTGTACTGCTATCACTGCATTGCTATTAGACTAACAATACTACTAATATCATAAATGTCAGTGCTGAAACTGTATTGATTTGCTGTATCACAGGTAGGTTTAGTCCTATCAGAATAAAGTTTCTATCAATGTCATTGGACGTGTACTGAATCTGCATGGACCAATGCTAGTGATTGGCATCATAGATAATATCATTAGCTCTGCAATCATCCTGCACTGATCTTTTGTAGCACAGAACATAACAGTGAAGTTCGAGTTATAATCACCTTAATTGGTTCTCAATCTCACAAATAACAACCATGGATTTATATTGACTGATTTGATGCGTGGAATCATGATTAACAGGCGTGGAATATCACTGATATCAGAGGCGTGGGGATTAGATTCATGTTGGTGCTAGTATCCAGAGACTAACCCTGTACCTGTAGTTACTAGTCTTCAAAGTGGTCGACTTGAATGAATTTTCTGAGGTCATGAAAATTGATCGTGGCAAATTTCTCAGTAGTGATCAAACATAAAGGGTTCTAGGCTAGAATGTTTTTGAGGATAAAGGAATGTCAGATGAAAATTTATTGCAAAGCTACTTGGATTTATAAAAATATATTACTGGGGATGCCCATAAAACTAAAAATTGATTACAGAAAGGAAAAGGACACATTCATGATAAATAAATAAAACAAAGAACTATGGATGCTGTAAATCTGAAACGAAAAAGAAATTGCTGGAGTAACTCAACAGGTTTGACGTCATCTGTGGAAAGAGAAATTAGTTAACTCTTCAGATGCAGTGAAGAAGGGTCACTTTCTGTCAACAAACCTGCCAGACCTGCTGAGTTTCTCTAGAAATGTCTGTTTTTGTTTCATATTCATGACTGTGTGGCTCAGTTTCACTGAGAAAGAGACAGGACTTGTATTGATGTTGGGTTTATGGTGTTGTATCTACATTGAAGCTAATGTCCTGCTCCAGTCTTTGTGTCATTGGCACTGCACTCAATCTTTTTGATCATTTATGGCATGGGTATTTGCATTTCAAGTTAATATAATGAGCAGTAGACTGGGACCCGAGTTGGAACCGGGCATGTCAATACGAGTGTCAGACATGTTCTATATATCAGCACTGTTGGATGCTTTTTGATCATCATTCAATTCAATTTGTCATTATCTTCCCTCCAGATCACGAATTAAAAAAAGCTGTGACTTTGTTAAACGAGCAAATTAGAAATCTGCAACTTCACTGAGCTGAAAGGAGCAGTCATGAATTAATGATGGGTCTCCTTAACTGCGTTTGTCTTGCTACCAGAGCTGGTACAGAGGTCACAGCCAGAGTTCCATTAGTAACTAGATTAGTAATTAGACTTGCCTTTAAGACCGATCCAGAAATTTGAGAACATAATCTACACTTTGATGCCATACTGAGATAGTACAATGAAATATAACATTGAGCTGGTCCTTACCTGCCCTGTCAGCTGTATGTAAAAGATCCCATTTTAAGCCAAAACGAGGGACATCTCCCTAGTGTCCTGGTCAATATGGTTCCTTCAGCCAATGTCACCAAATCACACTATTTAGATACAAAAACAAAGTTGCTGGAAAAGCACAGCAGGTCTGGCAGCATTTTTGAAGGAGAAAACAGAGTTAGTGTTTTGGGTCCGGTGACCCTTCCTCAGATAGTGGCTGGGAAAATGTCAGTTTTAAGCAGAAAACATGGAGGTGGATGATGTAGGGAGTAAACGATAGGATAGAGCCCAAAGAGAGAGAAAGACAGTTGGACAGACAAAGGCGTTGCTAACGTTCAGGCTGGGAGGGTGAATAGTTGTTAATGGAGACTGTTAGTGACTATCAACAGGGAGTGCGTGGTGGCAGGCTAGGTGGTAACAAGGCCTGCTGTGCGGGGTGGGGGCTGGGACATAGGAGAGTTTATGCCCTAAAATTATTGAACTCAATATTGAGTCCAGAGGACTGTAGGGTCCCCAAGTGGGAAAATGACATGTTGTTCCTCCAGCTTGCGTTTGGCTTCACTGGAGCACTATAGCGAGCCGGAGACAGAGATATTGGCCAGGGAGCAAGGTGACACATTGAAGTGGCAGGCAATAGGTAGATCAGGGTCTTTTTTGCAAGCAGAATCTAGATGTTCTGCGAAGCGGTCACCAAGTCTACACTTCGTTTCCCCAGCGTAAAGGAGACCACATTGTGAGCAGCAGATGCAATAGACTAGATTCTGGGAAGTGCAGGTGAAGTGTGGCTTCACCTGGAAGGTATGTTTGGGCCCTTGGATACTGGGGAGGGAGGAGGTAAATGGGCAGGCGTTGCACCTTCGTCGGTTACAGGTGAAGGTGCCGTGGGGCTGTGGGGAGGTGTTGGGCATGATAAAAGTGTGGACCAGGGTGTCCTGGAGGGAACGGTCCCTGCAGGAGGTGGACAAGTGAGGAGGGGGGAATATGTGTCTGGTGGTGGCATCTTGCTGGAGGTGGCGGAAATGGCGTCTGATGATCTTCTGGATGTGGATGCTGGTGGGATGGTAGTGAGGATAAGGGGAGACCTATCACTGTTGCGGGAGGGGTAGGGGTGAGGTCAGAAGTGCAGGAGGGGGGTCGGACCTGGTTGAGGGTCCTGTCGACAATGGAGCTGGGAAATCTTTGGTTGAGGAAGAAGGTTGGCATTTCAGAGGCTTCCTTGTCAAAGATGACCTCATCTGAACATATGTGAGGGAGACGGAGGCACTGAGAGAATAAAATGGAGTCTTTTTCTCTCTTTGAGCTCTATCCTATCCTTTACTCCCTAACCCAGCCACCTCCTTATTTTCTGCATATAAACTGACGTTTTCCCAGGCACCATCAGTTCTGAAGAAGGGTCACCGGGCCCGAAATGTTAACTCTGATTTCTCCTTCACAGATGCTGCCAGACCTACTGAACTATTCTAGCAACTTTGTTTTTGTTCCTGATTTATGGCATTCTCAGTTCTTTTGGTTTTTATACACTATTTAGATAAATGACTAAGTGGACTTAGATTGTCTTAAATTCTCTCCTTTTAAAATGTTTTGCTTTTACTGTTATATTATCATGGAAGGATTGTTATTCTGAACTTCATATTTCTCTGTTTTTCCGATTTATTACGATGATTTTGTACTTTTGGCTTAATTCCTGTAATACTGGACTTTTCATTTCTCTATTTTTGCATTCACATTTCCTAAGAATTTGGATTCAAGTATCTGTACCTCGGTACATTCGTATCTAAGATGGCATCATAAGTGGTGACTTGTAAACTTTTCACTGTACTCATGTGAGTACATGTGACAATGAAGCTAATTCAATTCAATTTTTTCATTGTTTGTCGTGCACAAATGGACTGTCACGTTTCCTAAAATACACCAGCAACTAGACTCACTCTCTAAAATATTTCATTGCTACAAAGTAATTTGGATGTCCTGAGGTCATGAAAGATACCATATAAATGAAATCTATTTATTTTATCATGTAAATCATATAAAAAGTATTGATCCCACAATTTATCTTAATATTTCAAGAAACTGCCCATCACTCCCTTAATTCAGTTTCAGGATTAAATGTATGCTGAGAATTAAGAGACAATGAAACAAACATCTTTCAAATTCGTCATCAAACACCATTTTATTGATATCAATACCACCAGAAAGCTGAGAAACATTAGTGCAACTTGTTCTATAATTATATGAAACCTGCTTTTCAACCATCAGGAAATAAGGTATAAATAATAAAATAGAAAAAGCAGAAGAAACACACATTGAACACAAATATGAAAAATGTGCTGCCACTGCCCAAAATGATCCAAAAGGATTTTCTCTTTCTGTTATATAAAGATGATAAATAACTTAAATACATTTTAAGATTTTATTTACCTACAAGCTGTACACATGAGGTAGAAAAATAATTTTATTTTCCCTTAGAGCATCAACAGATAAATTAATAAAGCAATGAGTTCGGCCCCAGAATCTTTAATGGAACTTTTTTTTGCATCAATGAAGTATGTCAAACAGGCCACAATATTCTATGAGACTTCTTTTCACAAATTTGCAATTGCATTGGGATACATAAACAAGCTTCGTCATGAAGTGTTTTCTATTTCATAAACCTTCGGTCATGGAGGTCCAACAACAAGTTAACTGCGATATCACACTGCCTGGCTTGGTGCTTCTTATTTAACTGCATGGAATTTCTCATCTTATGATAGCATGCTTGGCATGACACACTGCCAGGGAGGCATCGTGACCTTCCATATTCCATTTACTGTTTATTTCAATGGGGGATAAATCAACCTTTTTTTAAAGCATTGGGGCTTATTTTCCAATCAACACTGCTTAAAGTACACTGTTGACGTGTTTGCAACTGACTCCCAATTGTATCATTGCGACATAGTCCAAGAACATTGTAACAGTGTCAGGGCACTATACAAGTGCACTTGTTACTGTCGTGGCTATACCCAATTTATTTCAAAAATATAATTTATTACAACAGCTTTTTTTAATGAATTTTTAGGATGTGAGCACTAAGCCATCATTAATTGTCCATCATTGATTGCCCTGTAGAGGATGTGGAGGTACTGGTGTTGGACTGGAGTGGACAGGGTCAGAAGTTAACACCAGATTATAATCCAACAGGTTTATTTGAATTCACTAGCTTTTGGAGTGCTGCTCATTTTTCAGATGAAGCAGCAACATTCTGAAAGCTTCTGAGGGTGTTGGTGAATGCCTTCTTGGGCAGCTACAGTCTTCGGGGTGAAGGGTCACCCTTGGTGCTGTTAGGGAGGGAGTTCCATGGCTTGAACCCATGACAGTGAAGGCATGGTGATATACTACCAAGTTAGGGTTGTCTATGGCTTGGAGGGACATTGCAAGTGGCAGTTCCTACACATCTGCTGCCCTTATCCTTCTTGGTGTTAGAGGCCACAGGTTTGGAAGATGGTATTCACAACTGTCACTGTGGGTTCATGGTGAAAGGATTTTACACAAATTTATTAGCCATGAAGCTAAAAATAAAAAACAGCACTCAGCGAAAATTCAACACAAAGCATTGCTATCTCGCTTTGCTGAGAGAAGTGCAGATATCTCCTTTGCTAGGTTCAAAGTGGGTCTGTTGGGTGATATACATCCCTCAGTTATTCTTCAGTAGATCACAGGCACTTTGAAAGAAATCATGGAATCCCTACAGTGTGGGTGCAGGCTATTTGGCTCATTGAATCCACACTGGCCCTCTGAACAGAAACCCACCCAGACCCACTACATCCCTGTAACCCCGTGTTTCCCATGGCTAATCCACCTAGCCTACACAATTCTGGATATTATGAGGCAATTTAGTGTGGCCAAGCCACCTAATCTACACAGTTTTATACTGCGTGAGGCAACTGGAGGAAAGCTCGTGCAGACATGGGGAGGATATGCAAACTTCACATGGACAGTTGTCTGAGAGTGGAATTGAAACTGGGTCCCTAGTGCTGTGAGGCAGCAGTACTAGCCACTGAGTCACCTCGCTGCCCCTGCAGTAACATTTCTCAGTGCCTGTTATACACTTAAGAATAACTGAAGGACGTATACAATCCAACAGACCCACTTTGAAATCGTAAGAATTGCAGATGCTGGAGCCAGAGATAACTCGACATGGAGCTGGAGGAACACAGCAGGCCAGGCAGCATCAGGGGAGCAGGAAGCTGACGTTTTGGGTCGGGACCCCACTTCGAACCTGACAAAGGAAATATCTACAGTTTTCTTCCTGCAGCAGATAAAAATGCATCTTAAAATGCTTGGCAACAGAATCAAACAGCAATATGAATGTGCAGAATACACTAATACTGCACTTGTCACTAGACCAATGCATGAAGAAGTCCTTGTGAATTATTCTTCAAGTTTTGTATCTCCACTGCATACCAAATACACACTTCTGTAAAAACATACTTTGATGCAGTTTTTTTTCAACATCACCATTAGTATTCAGGGGCAAGGTTATTTCCTAAGCTAGGTCTGTTAGTAGAAACACATCTATTCCAGTTTAGATTAAAAAATAAACTTTAAGCTTCTTACAGTAGTCTGTAAAAACTTGTAAAATAAACATCAATATTTACATTATAGACATGCACCAATTGCCATATTTTAAATAATATATCTTAATTTTTAAAAAGGCTAGTATCTCTCCTTTCCAGGCTCTCATCACTACTTTTGTCAGCTTGTGGTTATATCTTTGATGGTCATGATACAGGAGGACTCCTGGCAGCACCTGAGTCTGAAGTAAGCTGCACATGAATACGCTTTCCATTTTCAGTTTGAGTACGATTAAGTAAAAAAGAAATATTCACAATGTTGATCTTGGTTTCTTCGACAAAAAGAAAACATTTTTGAAAGTAAGGAAAGAATTTGTAAAGTAGCTACATATGCTTTGCCCAATGTACTGATTTTCTTGAATACAAGTGTAAAAGTGAGTAGGTTGATAGGAAATTCAAGCAGAATATTTTCCCCCAATCGTCAACACACATAGAATCCCTATAGTGTGGAAGCAGGCCATTCAGCCCATCAAGTCCACACCAAACCTCCATCAAGCACCACACTCAGAACTGCCATCTTATTCTATTCTGTAACCCTGCATTTCTCATGACTAATCCACCTAACCTGCACATCCATAGACACTATGGGCAATTTAGCATGGCCAATCCACTTAACCTGCACATCTTTGGACTGTGGGGAAAACCACAGCACCCAGAGGAAGCCCATGCAGACACAGGGAGAATGTGCAAACTCCACACAACAGTCGCCTGAAGCTGGAATCAAACCCTCAGTTGTGGCATTGTGGCAGCAGTGCTAACCGCTGAGCCACCGTGCTGTCACATGTCGGGTGAAGGACATAATAGAGGTCATTTTAAGACAGTGGGATTGGGAAATAACGTGAGAATAGTTGTGATCAAGAAAAGGCTAGTTTTGTTGTGTTTGCTAGGTCGTTCCTAATCTTCTATGTTTGAGACAATTTCCCAAATGTGGTAGTTTTGGTGATGATAATGAAACTGCCATCATTTACTGTCATTGAAACTGTAAGAATGACAGCAGGTTCCAGGATCTAGATATGCAGAGTTCAATGCAGAAGTCCAGACATTGCTGCAGATATTCCCTTTTCCATCTCAGGACGCACTATTGAAATCCTGAGGAAGGAAATCTTTGGAAGTTATTTGAATTTACATTAACTTCCAGCTTTTACAAGTTAATCTCACTTTAAACACCGTTCAAATATACTATGCTTTGTTGAATGAGACGTAATTGTACTTTTTTAACAACATGAAAACTCATACAAACATAGAAGATAGGAGCAGGAGGAGGCCATTCAGACTTTCAAGCCTGTATCACCTTTCTTCACAAGCGTGGCTGATCATCCAACTCAATAGCCTAATTCTACTTTCTCCCCACAAACCTTGATCCCATTCACCACAAGTGCTATATCTTTTCAATGTTTTGGCATCAATTATTTCCTGTGGTAATGAATTCCACAGGCTCACCACTCTTTGGGTGAAGAAATGTCTCCTCATCTCCATCCTAGATCATAATTATTTATAAGCAGCATCTCTGATCCTGAAAAACAAATCTCATTTGTAGCATGTAAAATTTCTCCATTATGATAAAAGTTCCACAAGTTTTAATGGTAACTAAAAGTAATTTTTGTTTTAAAGTTTATTTCACTTTTTAGCTTAATCCCATGTGTATGTATCAATTTTTATTTCATTCTCTGTAAAATGGTTGAGAAGCATTGAACACTCAGTGCATTTTACTTCCTGTTTTGCTGTCTGTGAGAGAAGTTTAGTATTATAGGCCACTTAGCCTGCTTGATGATACTCACTATTACTAAATGCAAATGATCTTCTAGAGTTGATGCCAGAATCAAAAAAATGCATGCCTGGAAATGTGAAATCCACATCACAGAAATCACTAGGTTCTTGTGGGCAGATTTCCTTAATGTCAAAAGTAAAAGCAGGCATTTCCCAACTCACTACAAAATTTGGGCTTGATGTCCCTCTTCTGGGAATGGGTCTAGCTATTCACACACGGCAGCATGAGAACAGGATTTAGATTAAGCAAGATTTATAGACAGGTTTGATTTTTAAGATTTGCATTTTCTTTTGCTAAAAGTTATATTGCCTTGTTCTACATTTTGTTAACTATTGATTATTTTTGAAAGGCTTGTGAGAGTCTGTCAATACGCAGTCATTTCACCCTCAGGACATTGTGATCACTAGCCAGGAATTTGTAGCTTCAGCGAACATTACTCATTGTGCCTGTATTTCAATAACAGCACGCTATGCAGATGACTGAGTGGCAGAACAGCAGAAGGAACACAGGGCCAAACCCAGATAAAGGTTAATGCTGTCCTGGGGGTATGTTGGTTCAAAACTTGAGCACAGGTTAAACAACAACATCAATCTGACTGCGAGGTGAAGGCTCCTTTGAACAATGATGGGCAGAGGAAGTTGCAGTCCCTCTCCCACCCTGTATCATAGGAGGTTTTGTTTGCACTCCTTATAGGATTGGCCCAAGGATAAAAAGTAGTTTCACCTGTTCCCCAGTACTGCACCCACAATTTCAAAGGGAACATGTTTAATCAGTCAAAATACCTTTGTGGGTCATTATTTATTTACTGGTCACTCTTTAACTGAAATGAAATGAATGAGAGCATTCTAAAACCATCTCATGTGGCTTCCATCAATTTGGCCAACTGTAACAGTCGATGTGAAATCTCAGCACACACTTTGGACTGTTCTAACAGTTGGATAGATCCGAATTTCCTGAATAAAGAGACCTGTGTAAAAATCTTCTGAAATAAGGTTTTTTTAAATTCTAAATGCTTGTATTTTCAGTAATGGGGTCAATGAAACTTAGCTCTAGCCTCTCACATGTCTCTTTCCTGGGTTTACATAAGTTTGTCTCATCATTACAAGAGACGACAAGGCAGGCGTCATGATTGTATCTTCTTGTCCTCTGCTGTCTTTGTGGCGTTGCGTTAATTTCTTATTGTTAGTGTTTGCAAGTGTAAATCTCTTCTCTTTGAGAACATTGCTGGCATTCCACATAGCAGCACCACTGCACCTGACAGTGGCAGGGCCTATGCACCAGGAGACTCTGGGTGTTATAACCCTGGCCACAGCACATACTTTCACAGTTTGTCTCCTTCGAGCAGACCCTGCCCGCAGTCCCTGGAGAGTATTTACTCGGTCGACAGAAACTCGGGGACTCCTCGATGTAAACGAGATCTGTAGTCCTTGGGATGTGGTTCTTTATGGTGTAACTGTGCTTTTTGGGACTGATGAGCTCAGTTTCTCCTGTGGCATCATTAGTGATGCTGTGAACTCTAACTGCAGTTTCATATTTGAGCTTGAGAAGCTTTCCTGTTTCATGAAAGGATGCGAGTTGCTTCCAGCACGTTCTAACTGCACAGGACCCCGAGACACCGTGGCATTTACATGTGGTCTTCAAACCACTTTTCACAGCCTGAAAGATGGAGAAATGCAGTGAGTAGACAAATATATAACATTGATGTACATACCAGCCAAGAGAACCCTATTCTGTTCCGTGCTCTGTGCTTATTTGTGTGAAGATCTTCAGAGCATGTAACTTAGTCTACGCAGCTTTAGAATTAAAGGATCAATAGCATCATGGTTGTGCTATTAAACTCATAATCCAGAAACCTCAATGAATGATCAAGAGGTCAAGTACCATAACAGTAGCCCGAGATCTCTAATCATATTAATATTTATACCACCTGACGAAGGGACGACGCTCAGAAAGCTTGTGATTTCAAATAACCTGTTGGACTATAACTTGGTGTCATGCAACTTCTGACGTTGTCCACACCAGTCCAACACTGGCATCTCCACATCAAATTATATTAATATATAAATGCAGAACAAAAGGTTAAGATCTGTAATAGAGATCAATTAACCACTGTTGCTTTAAAGCGAAACCATCTGGTTCACTAATGGCCCTTAGGTGCGGAAAATATATTGTCCTTGCCCAGTCTGACCTTTATGTGTCTCCAAACGCATAGCAATGTGGCTCACTGTTAGCTGTCCTCTGTACTATTTTAACAAGCAGTTCAGTAAGAGTTGGGCAACAATACTGGCCTCTCAAACACAGTGCCGTCCCTGTGAATGAAGTGAAAAATATTCTACTGACACTGCATTGGAGTAAATGAATCATGATTCTTCTGAAAATAGCCACATCTGACTGATTAACTATATAAAATCAAAAACCGTAGCCACCTTTGCAAGTGGAAATTTATTTCCATATTTCACATGCTGCATGTGAATTCAGACAGAGTCGGCTTGAATTCTGTCAGATTTGTAGTATGGAATATCATTGGAATACCCCATCACTCCCCCAATCCCCAAAACTCTTCCTACCCCATCACTCCCGCAAACCCCATAACTCCTCCAAACCCATCACTCCCTCAAACCTCATAACTTCTCCAACCCCATCACTCCCCCAAGGACCAAATTCCTATCCTTGGAATTGCTAATTGAAATTTTTCTCCGCCCTCATATTAAATTAGGTGAGTGCACGGCAGTACAGACTGTACGCAGGCTGTTTGAAGGAGTAAGCTCACTTGGTCACACGCTTTTCCTTAATTCCAATCTCTGTTCACTTGAGAATGCAATACAACATCATGACAACACAACAAGTTGTCTTCTTGCAAAACAGCAACTCAGAACTGTACACATCATGGAGGTCATGTTTTATGTAATGATGTTGAAGACATGATAGCAAATTGGCAGCCAGTTTTACAATTTTCCCTATTAATGGAGATAAACATCAACGAAGGTGTAAAGTGGGTTGTTTCACAATTGTTCATTCCACATCATTGTGTGAATTTGAAATGAACTCCTTGTCCCTTGTACTGTCTTTCCAGATCACGCAGATCATTAATCAGTAAGACAAATAACCTCAGGTTTAATTTTGTTTGAATTTTAATAAAACATTGATTGGAACATTTCCATTTAATTAGATTTTGCTTTCAAGATGAAAATCAGGGAATGTCTCTCATCTAACTGATCATTTGTGCTCTCAATCTTTTCCCATGATTAAGTGCAAATATGGGTTGATCAATGAAACTAAGCACGATGTTATAACCTGAACACACAATGGACAGGTTGAGCTGAAAGAAAGCAAGTGTGACCTCCTTTTATTTTTCAGGCAACTTTCTCTTTTTAACGTGGTTAATTACAACACCAAACGTTGATTCTGCAGAGATTGCAAATTCAATAGGGCTAAACCCTGTAGTTGTTTGCCTCAGTTGATGCAGCCACTTTCTTGTGCTTTAACCTCGGGGCCCTTGCTTGAGACAAGCCACATGGAGATCTGAAATTACTCTCACTCCTGTCTGTAGCAATCATCAACCTAATCAATCCAGGGCACTGCCAACCCAGTTCAAGCCAAAATACTGCAAAACTACTCATAATTTGAACTAACATATTAAATTTGGAATCAGATTAATACATGTCCTCCCATAATTATTCTTAAAAATATACAGTGAAGTAGTAGATAATAAAATGTGAGGCTGGATGAACACAGCAGGCCAAGCAGCATCTCAGGAGCACAAAAGCTGACGTTTCGGGCCTAGACCCTTCATCAGAGAGGGGGATGGGGAGAGGGAGCTGGAATAAATAGGGAGAGAGGGGGAGGTGGACCGAAGATGGAGAGTAAAGAAGATAGGTGGAGAGGGTGTAGGTGGGGAGGTAGGGAGGGGATAGGTCAGTCCAGGGAAGACGGACAGGTCAAGGAGGTGGGATGAGGTTAGTAGGTAGATGGGGGTGCGGCTTGGGGTGGGAGGAAGGGATGGGTGAGAGGAAGAACCGGTGAGGGAGGCAGAGACAGGTTGGACTGGTTTTGGGATGCAGTGGGTGGGGGGGAAGAGCTGGGCTGGTTGTGTGGTGCAGTGGGGGGAGGGGATGAACTGGGCTGGTTTAGGGATGCAGTGGGGGAAGGGGAGATTTTGAAACTGGTGAAGTCCACATTGATACCATATGGCTGCAGGGTTCCCAGGCGGAATATGAGTTGCTGTTCCTGCAACCTTCGGGTGGCATCATTGTGGCAGTGCAGGAGGCCCATGATGGACATGTCATCAAGAGAATGGGAGGGGGAGTGGAAATGGTTTGCGACTGGGAGGTGCAGTTGTTTGTTGCGAACTGAGCGGAGGTGTTCTGCAAAGCGGTCCCCAAGCCTCCGCTTGGTTTCCCCAATGTAGAGAAAGCCGCACCGGGTACAGTGGATGCAGTATACCACATTGGCAGATGTGCAGGTGAACCTCTGCTTAATGTGGAATGTCATCTTGGGGCCTGGGATGGGGGTGAGGGAGGAGGTGTGGGGACAAGTGTAGCATTTCCTGCGGTTGCAGGGGAAGGTGCCGGGTGTGGTGGGGTTGGAGGGCAGTGTGGAGCGAACAAGGGAGTCACGGAGAGAGTGGTCTCTCCGGAAAGCAGACAGGGGTGGGGATGGAAAAATGTCTTGGGTGGTGGGGTCGGATTGTAAATGGCGGAAGTGTCGGAGGATAATGCGTTGTATCTGGAGGTTGGTAGGGTGGTGTGTGAGAACGAGGGGGATCCTCTTGGGGCGGTTGTGGCGGGGGCGGGGTGTGAGGGATGTGTCGCGGGAAATGCGGGAGACGCGGTCAAGGGCGTTCTCAATCACCGTGGGGGGGAAGTTGCGGTCCTTAAAGAACTTGGACATCTGGGATGTGCGGGAGTGGAATGTCTTTTCGTGGGAGCAGATGCGGCGGAGGCGGAGGAATTGGGAATAGGGGATGGAATTTTTGCAGGAGGGTGGGTGGGAGGAGGTGTATTCTAGGTAGCTGTGGGAGTCGGTGGGCTTGAAATGGACATCAGTTACAAGCTGGTTGCCTGAGATGGAGACTGAGAGGTCCAGGAAGGTGAGGGATGTGCTGGAGATGGCCCAGGTGAACTGAAGGTTGGGGTGGAAGGTGTTGGTGAAGTGGATGAACTGTTCGAGCTCCTCTGGGGAGCAAGAGGCGGCGCCGATACAGTCATCAATGTACCGGAGGAAGAGGTGGGGTTTGGGGCCTGTGTAGGTGCGGAAGATGGACTGTTCCACGTAACCTACAAAGAGGCAGGCATAGCTGGGGCCCATGCGGGTGCCCATGGCCACCCCCTTAGTCTGTAGGAAGTGGGAGGAGTCAAAAGAGAAGTTGTTGAGTGTGAGGACGAGTTCCGCTAGGCGGATGAGAGTGTCGGTGGAGGGGGCCTGGTCGGGCCTGCGGGACAGGAAGAAGCGGAGGGCCTTGAGGCCATCTCCATGCGGAATGCAGGTGTACAGGGACTGGACGTCCATGGTGAATATGAGGTGTTGGGGGCCAGGGAATTGGAAGTCCTGGAGGAGGTGGAGGGCGTGGGTGGTGTCACGGACATAGGTGGGGAGTTCCTGGACCAAAGGGGAGAAAATGGAGTCCAGATAGGTGGAGATGAGTTCGGTGGGGCAGGAGCAGGCTGAGACGATGGGTCGACCAGGGCAGGCAGCAGTGAAGTAGTAGAATCTTTTTGTATATGATGTACGCTTAGAGCAGTGTACGTAATGATCTACCCTACACATACTGTGTTTTACCTGATCCCAAAGATCATGGTGCTGACAGTAGGAGTCAAAAATCTTCCATTTCAAAATTAATACACTTCAGTCTGCTAAGCACGAAATTAATACCTATGAATAATTTAATAATGCAACTTTAAAAATGCCGCACATCTGGAAATTAAGCTCTTTGAATGTTTACATGTAAGTATCTCATAATACCTTTCTGCGTTACTTAGCCAGAGAGTGATTGTAACTCTTTAAATGGAAGGCAACAAGGTGATACAGTCCAGACTGAAAGTTGTAATTTACAAGAGATTCCAGAAGTTTTACTCTTAGTTTTAGCTTAACCGATTTTGAACAGGTATAGCTTTGATTAGTCAGTATGCAAAGCTTATCCCTGTCAATGGTGGATTAGAAGTGCTTCAAATCCCTAAGTGACCATCTCTAGTTTCCTAAAAGCATTGCAATGCTTTACTCTCTTTGCATAAACATGCTTTATCCTGACTAATTCCTTATTTGCAGTCCTTTGCAATCATTCAGTAAATACTCTTCAGGCAATGTTCCTTATCTGACTGACAGGTAACCCGCTAACCTCTGCTTTCAGCCTCCCACTATATTAGTACTTGGGTACCTGGTAACTGCAATTAAAGTACAAAGAGCTTAAACTAGAAGATACTATTAGCATACAAACATTTAAAATTTTCAAATATAAAAGTTCTATGGCTGGAAATTTGATAATCGCATTAATTTGAAGGACTAACATAGCACACTATTACTTTGTCTAGTAAGAGATTTTCTAGCTGGTATTGATAACCTTCAACTGTTAGAACAACTGGGTGTTTGTCATTTTATTTTGTAAAACAAGACTGGTTGTAAATTGTCGAGGTTTATATTGACTATGATGTTATAATGACTGATGAAACAATAGCTTTCTTGGAATGCTGTGCTTGTCAATCACAAATAATTCAACCTGCAAAAAATATCAAGCCAGGATCCTAGGAATTCAGTGTGATTTACGGACTTTTTTTTCAATACTTTTGCTTTTTAATATGGCGTGTCAAGTAAAGTTAAGACCCACAGCATTAAGGAGGATTGTGCAAGCTCACACTTGTAATTCCCCTCCAAATGAATTCCTTATCTCAGCTTGGAGGGAAAAACAAGCTGAGCCCAGGAATTTTGAGAGCATAGACAGCTTTAAAGAAGGGCAGGAACATAATTTCCCAAAGCATTGTCTCTCATACCGCTGCAATTCCTCAGGTTCAAGAAGTTGATCAGATATTTTGTTTGTAAGTTATACTTTGTTTCATCCTTAAAGTGTAGCCTGTCTCAAGATAGAAATGAACATCTTCTGAATAGATACGTGTGGAACGGCACTTAGGATCCCAGGAACACTGATCAGAAATTCAATCACAGAGGTCAGCAGGATCACAACATTGTTCCATTCATTCATTTCAACAGAACAACATAATGTTCGTTTACACAAATGGCCATCTCCTCAATGCAATCCATTCACTTCCAAAGCTGTACAGCAGTAAATTTGTAGAATCTGCCTTTAACAAGCACTGTTAAATCAGCCTGTTTCATTGACAACCCCATCCACCACCTTGAACATGCACCACCGCTGACACACAGTGACAACAGTATGCATCATCCACAAGAGGCATTCCTTCAATAGCACCTTCCAAACTCGCAAACACTTCCATCTAGAAGGACAAGGGTACAGATACACAGGAGCAGCCCCCAACACCTCTAAGTTCCCCTTCAAGCCACACACCTTCCTGACTTGGAAGTATATTGTACTTCTTCAGTATCGCAGAGTCAAAATCGTGGAACTCATTTTCTAACAGTACTGTAGGTGTACCTAAACCACACGGATTGTAGTGGATCAAGAAAGCAGCTTTCTCAAGGGCAATTAAATAGGGGAAATAAATCATGGTCTAGCCACGGATGTTGTCCTGTGAAAGAATAAATTTTGAAAACAGAGGGTGGGTGGTGAATAAGCACTGTGCCTCAAATCAGTGCTTAGGCTGATGGGCTTCACACTATCACAAATACCAGAAATTAGCATTGTGTTCTGAATGTAAGTAAGTATGGAAAATTAGGAAAAGAGCAAATTCAGAAGAAGGGAGTTGACAGTCTTTACATTGACGGCAATAGATAGAGGAAATGGGGCAGAAATTTTATAGCGGTGGAGTATTTAATCCAATCAAAAGACACTGATTGGCAATTAAGGATGGGAAATAAATGCTGGCCTTGTCAGTAATGCCCACCCCCCCCTGTGCAAATAAAGAAAGAAAAACTGTAGCGAAGGAGGAAAATGATAAGGGATTAAGCTAGACTATTTCCTGTGTTGTACATTCCTACGCCAAAGAACAAAGAAAATTACAGCACAGGAGCAGGCCCTTCGGCCCTCCAAGCCTGCGCCGATCGAGATCCTCTGTCTAAACCTGTCATCTATTTTCTAATGATCTGTGTCCATTTGCTCCCTGCCCATCCATGTACCTGTCTAGATACATCTTAAAAGAAGCTAACGTGTCTGCATCTACCACCTCCGCTGGCAACGCATTCCAGGCGCCCACCACCCTCTGCGTAAAGAACTTTCCACGCATATCTCCCATAAACTTTCCTCCTCTCACTTTGAACTCATGGCCCCTAGTAATTGAGTCCCCCACTCTGGGAAAAAGCTTCTTGCTATCCACTTGTCTATACCCCTCATGATTTTGTGGACCTCAATCAGGTCCCCCCTCAATCCCCGTCTTTGTAATGAAAATAATCCTAATCTACTCAACCTTTCTTCATAGTTAGCACCTTTCATACCAGACAACATCCTGGTGAACCTCCTCTGCACAGTCTCCAAAGCATCCACATCCTTTTGGTAATGTGGCGACCAGAACTGTACGCAGTACTCTAAATGTGGCTGAACCAAAATCTTATGTAACTGCAACATGGCCTGCCAACTCTTGTACTCAATACGCCGTCTGATGAAGGAAAGCATGCCATATGCCTTCTTGACCACCCTATTGACCTGCATTGCCACCTTTAGGGAACAAATGGACCTGAACACCCAAATCTCTCAGTTCATCAATTTTCCCCAGGACTTTTCCATTTACTGTATAGTTCGCTCTTGAATTAGATCTTCCAAAATGCATCACCTGTTACATAGTCTCTTGAAGGATCACCTGATAAGTGTAAGTGCATAAGTAATGCCATTGTAAATAGGCTCACATTGGAGTGAGGCAAGTGGTACAAAAATAGTGATATCACACAAGGAGGCAAAATAACAGTAGATGCACAGCAAGTTTTACACTTTTTGCAGATGCTCCACAAATAACGTCCACTAAAATATAAAGTATACATTTTACCATTCACATTTTAACAAATTATTAAATTTAACATTGGACCCAACTCTCCAGAAAGGGGGTAAGACTCTGTCAATGTATACGATTATAAAGACCGGCAATTTTTCCTGACCAGGAAGTAATGCCCTTCTAGCATCATTGCTAATAAGGGGACAACGGTCTCAAACAGACTCCCACAGACAGGAGGAATGCCTCACCTTGATGCCCACATTGGTATTGTGCATATCAACCCTGGCCCTCAGGTCCTTGCTGGCTTTCCTCTGTCCCAGGAAGTGCTTGATAAATTTAATGCTGTACTTGAGATTGTCCCCACAGCCACCCCACTGCCATGCTTCTCGGTTCTCCAGGTCCGGGGACTCATCACAGGTACAGCGCTCCATGCGGCCTGAGCTACAAGCCTTGGCCAAGGAATGTGTAAGTCCAGCTGAAGAGATAGCGAACAGGAAGGCTGTCTCCTTAAAACCTGAAAGTGAAGGAACAGAATGATTCACACAAATAATAAGTAACATTCACCCCGCACAAATGCTAGGAAATGACCATCTCCAATAAGAGATAATCTAACCACTTCCCTTTGACATTCAGTGGTGTTATCATCTCTCAATCTCCCACACCAACATCATGGGCTTTACCATTGATGAAACTGACTGGAATCACCACGTAAACAGAGTGGCTATAACAGCAGGTCAGAGACGAGGAATACTGCAGCAAGTACCTCATCTCCTGACTCCCCAAAGCCTGTCCACCTACAAGGCACAAATCAGGAGTGGGATGGAATACTCCCCACTTGTTCGGATGGCTACAGTTTCACAACACTCAAGAAGCTTGATATCATCCATGACAAAGCAGCCCACTTGTTTGGCACCACATCCACAAGCATTCACTCCCTCTACCATTGACACTCAGTAGCAGCATCTATAAGATGCTCTGCAGAAATTCACACAAACTTCCTCAGACACCATCTTCCAAACCCATGACCACTTGCATCTAGAAGAACAAGGGCAGCAGATACCTGGGAATATCAGCACCAGCAAGTTCCCCTCCAAGCCACTCACCATCCTAACTTGGAAATATGTCACTATTCCTTCACTGTCGCTGGGTCAAAATCCTTGAATTCCCTCCCTAATGGCATTATGGGTCAACCCACAGCAGGTGAACTGCAGTGATTTGAGAAGGCAGCTCCCCACCACCTTCTCAAGGGCAGTTAGGGACGGGCAAGAAATGTCCAGCCAGCCAGCGGTGCCAACTTCCAACGAGAGAACTGGTTGCACATGAATGGAGTCCTATTTCAGCTCGTTGGATGACTGAGAATAGTTACTGCACAGGTCAGTAAAACAGCTGGTCAAAGAAATTTAAAAGCAATTTTTTTTGAAGAGCCCATCAGCCCCTGTGCTAACATGCACTGACTCCTGATCTAGCCCTGCCTCAACTTAAAAATTCTCATCCTGTGTTCCAATCCTTCCATCATTCCCTGGTGAAATAATCTTCTCCTGGCCTTCAATTCTCTGAGGAATCTCTGTTTCTTCAGTTCTGCTTTGTTTATCCCTGACTGCCTTTGTGTCATCATTGGCAATCTTGCCTCCAACCAATGAGTCCCTCAGCTTGGAAATTCCCGTCCTAAAGCTTTTTGCCTTAATCTCTCTGCTCACTCTGAAGATGTTTAATCACTTTGAAAAAGTTTTCCAGTTACCTATCCCCATACATGGCTCAGCGTCAGGTTTTAGTTAAAATACTCCTGTGCAATCCCTTGGGACATCTTACTATTTTAAAAGCATGACATTTGAGTTGTTGTTATTGAGTTCCAAAGCAGCTCTCAGAAGCTCCATTCCATACTCACATCAATAATAGGTTGTGGATAGTTTATCATTCAAAATTTTAAAGTGAGGCTTTGTGGTGTAATTGAAACAAACCTTTATTGCCAAGCTGCTCTTGGTAAATAAACATAAAGTTAAAAAAAACACTAATGTTTGGAAAGAGACAGTTAGTGACAGTAGTTAAACTAAGATTAGGAAGATATTTGGAAAAGTTAAAAAGGTAACGACTATTTGGTTTAAACTGAGAAGAAAATTTACACACATTCAAAATTCAGTTAACAGAGATTGCACAGCTAAGTGTACAGCAAAGAGACCATCTATCATCTGGGCACAGAAACATAGAAGTTCCCTATTTCAAAATCGACCTTCCTTCATTGCTAACTAAGTTTTATCTCAAAACCCTTCCTTAAAAAACTGTTCAACCTACAATAAATTTAACAGAAAGAAACAGTACCTAGAATTTTTCAACACTATTCACTCTAGAAAACGACAGTGTTGTCGAGGAGAATACGGAGATACAGGCTACTAGACTAGGTGGGATTGAGGTTCACAAGGAAGAGGTATCAGAAATCCTACAGAGGGTGAAGATAGATTAGTCCCCTGGGCCGGATGGGATTTATCCTCGGATCCTTTGGGAAGCCAGGGAGGAGATTGCCGAGCCTTTGGCATTGATCTTTAACTCGTCATTGTCTACAGGAATAGTGCCAGATGACTGGAGGATAGCAAATGTGGTTCCCCTGTTCAAGAAGGGGAGTAGAGACAACTCTGGTAATTATAGACCAGTGAGCCTTACCTCAGTTGTTGGTAAAGTGTTGGAAGAGGTTATAAGGGATAGGATTTATAATCATCTAGAAAAGAATAAATTGATTAGGGATAGTCAGCACGGTTTTGTGAAGGGAAGGTTGTGCCTCACAAACCTTATTGAGTTCTTTGAGAAGGTGACCAAACAGGTAGATGAGAGTAAACCAGTTGATGTGGTGTATATGGATTTCAGCAAGGTGTTCGATAAGGTTCCCCACAGTAGGCTATTGTACAAAATGTGGAGGAATGGAATTGTGGGAGATATAGCAGTTTGGATCGGAAACTGGCTTGTTGAAAGAAGACAGAGGGTGGTAGTTGATGGGAAATGTTCATCCTGGAGACCAGTTATTAGTGGTGTACCGCAAGGGTCAGTGTTGGGTCCACTGCTGTTTGTCATTTTTATAAATGACGTGGCTGAGGGCGTAGAAGGATGGGTTAGTAAATTTGCAGACAACACTAAGGTCGGTGGAGTTGTGGATAGTGACGAAGGATGCTGTAGGTTGCAGAGAGACATAGATAAGCTGCAGAGCTGGGCTGTGAGGTGGCAAATGGAGTTTATTGCAGACAAGTGTGAGGTGATGCACTTTGGGAGGAGTAACCAGAAGGCAAAGTACAGGGCTAATGGTAAGATTCTTGGTAGTGTAGATGAGCAGAGAGATCTCGGTGTCCATGTACACAGATCCTTGAAAGTTGCCACCCAGGTTGACAGGGCTGTTAAGAAGGCATACAGTATTTTAGCTGTTATTAATAGATGGATCGAGTTCCAGAACCAAGAGGTTATGGTGAAGCTGTACAAAACTCTGGTGCGGCCACACTTGGAGTATTGTGTACAGTTCTGGTCACTGCATTATAAGAAGGATGTGGAAGCTTTGGAAAGGGTGCAGAGGAGATTTACTAGGATGTTGCCTGGTATGGAGGGAAGGTCTTACGAGGAAAGGCTGAGCGACTTGAGGCTGTTTTCATTAGAGAGAAGAAGGTTGAGGGGAGACTTAATTGAAACATATAAAATAATCAGAGGGTTAGATAGGGTGGATAGGGAGAGCCTTTTTCCTAGGATGGTGATGGCGAGCACGAGGGGGCATAGCTTTAAATTGAGGGGTGAAAGATATAGGACAGATGTCAGAGGTAGTTTCTTTACTCAGAGAGTAGTAAGGGAATGGAACGCTTTGCCTGCAATGGTAGTAGATTCGCCAACTTTAGGTACATTTAAGTCGTCATTGGACAAGCATATAGACGTACATGGAATAGTGTAGGTTAGATGGGCTTGAGATCAGTATGACGGGTCGGCACAACATCGAGGGCCGAAGGGCCTGTACTGTGCTGTAATGTTCTATGTAGAATTAATCACAAGCTTACCTTTTACAACTTTGTACCTATGCATCTTTGTTCCATAGTCATAATTTAATTACACATAAGGCTTCAATTAATCAGTTGCTATTCCAATGTCACTATTCACCTTCACTGCTTTCCTTTAGGATATTAAAAATCAACCACGTAATGTGAGATCAGAATCAAACCTAGGCTAAATCAAACTGGTGGCAGGTCCTCTTCCCTGAAAGACAATAATGACTAAATTGGATTGTTTTTACTAACAAACCGGCTTTTGTTGTCATTTCTGAGGCAAATTACCAAATACATCAAATTCAGTTTCATAGTTTGCCTTGATGGTATTTGAATTATTGGGGTTTTTTGCCTACTGTCGTTAATATGTTAAAAAACATCTAATGTTTTTACTTTCAAGTCATAAACTATCAAGTAACACACAATAAACTCAATATTTCAAAACTTAAAAGTGCAAGCTCATAGAAAACATATGCAATCACAGTTCACTTAATCTCAGTCATATCCTTGAGGTGTAACATCCTAAAATAAAGATAACGCTTGCATCCTTGCTTTTTTCCAAAGATTTTCATCTATTTTTGACAAAAGGTCAACAACGTGAAAGATTATCCCAAAGTTGCTGCCTTAGTTGTCTATGTGCATGTTTTGTTTTTTTTGCTATGTTAGGATATTTCATTCTGCAGATGATTCAGTAGTCAAATGGTATTGATACCCAGCCCTCAAAACAGACTAAGGTTTCCATTAATACAAGAAGATGCTCAGATGCAACAATCCAAAAGCTGCTGAATACTTAAAATGGCATTGAATTTATACCATTGAAAATGCCTTTCACTCCAGCATTTCTTTGCAGATGTTTGTATTCTACATGAATCTCTTTCCACCTTAGTTGAACTCATCGTATCTCCATACCTATCTGTTACCTTCTCCTTATTTACTTATCCAGCTTTGAATTATAAATTTATGCTTAAAACAACAAAGTTGCTACAGAAACTCAGCATGTCTGCCAGCATTTGTGGTGAGAGAAATAGTTAATGTTTCAAGTCGAAAATGACTCTGATTCAAACTGAGAGAGAGTGGAAGCGTGGCAGGTTTTGTACTGCATTTGTATTAATATATATTATAAATATATTTTTATATATATATATATATACACATACACATACACTTAAATCTTTTCTGCAATACTGCTTACATAGCCTGAAGGAGATTTGTAATTAAAATGCAAAATAACTTATAACTACATTCTGAAATAATAATCTGATTTATATCGACTAATCAAATTTATGCATATAGTACAACAGTTACTGAAATAACTCCACAGAGGCCGGTATTGCATCACCACGCCACCTTTTATTTACATGTGGAGAGTTCCTGACTCTAATCCAGCTCCCTCAGAGCCAGCTGTCAGAGTGAACAGAATATCTGACACAAGGTAACAACGTGTGGGGCTGGATGAACACAGCAGGCCAAGCAGCATCTTAGGAGCACAAAAGCTGACGTTTCAGGCCTAGACCCTTCATCAGAAAAGGGGAATGGGGAGAGGATGTGTTCATCCAGCTCCACACTTTGTTATCTCGGATTCTCCAGCATCTGCAGTGCCCATTAACTCAGAATATCTGACACTCCTGTTTATATCTGTCAGCTAGGGCTCTGTCATTGGACCAGATTAACAGCTCCAATCAGAGGACTCATATTCTATGAGGTCCACCTGGCTGACCTCGTTACAATCACTACATTCTGCCCCCTCTGAGTCTGAGGACATAGGTTGGTTCTTTCTTCATAGCTCCTCCTGGGGTAGTTTAGCACCAGTTCAGGTTCCTCCAACTCTGCCTCTCATTAGGGTGGCATGTAACTTACAGTAGATCATCTCTTGTCTGACGCATCTGGGAAGAATTTCTTTCTCCTCTTCAGGCAGCAAAGGTGTCGAGATGGCAATGCTGGGTTGTGACATCTCAGATTCCGAGGTAGGTGGAGAAGGAGAACCGACGGGTTCATGAACAATTGGGCAGGCTGTTGGAAGAGCCAGGCAAGCTTTGCTCCCACACGGTTTGCGAAATTGCAGCTTTCATAGGTACACATGCTTGTTCAGGACTGTCACACCTACCCGAACTTTGCACTTCACTGGATCTGACCTCGCACTGACCAGGCCTCTCACTCATGCAGGATGTCTCTTGTGGTTCCTATATCAAAATTAATTCCTTAAAATAAACTGTCCCTCTTGCTTAGTGGAGTCTGGAGTGCAGCATTGGTGCTCCTGGTACCATTTCACATAGTTCCGGGAAGATCGGATCTAACCTGGTACGGAGTCTTCTCCTCATTTGGTCTCCAGTAATCAAACAGGAACCAGGATAGTGTAGCATCTTGTGAAGCTGTAGGCTGTTTCTTTAAGGCTGCCTGCAAAGTTTGGACTGCTCTTTCTGCCAGGCCGTTGGATGATGGACAGTATGGAACTGTTCTTAAATGTTGAATACCATTCAGCTTTAGGCAAAACTCAAAATTTCCTGCTGGGAGATGATGGCCCGTTATATGAGATCAACACTCCCAGGGGTCCATATACTGCAAAAGATGAGTGCAGTTTTTCTATCGTTGTCTCCCATGCATGTCCAACCACTTTAAACAAGCTTCCACAATAACTAAAAACAGTGAGCCCATGCAAGGACCTGCACAGTCGACATGTAACAAAGTGAAGGGTTTAACCAGCCATTCCTGCGAATGGTGGGGGAGATACTAGCAGTTATGTTTGTCCTTGATGGCACTCTGGGAACTGCCCCACCAATGCAGCTGTGTCTTCATCCAATCCTGGCCACCAGACATAAGTCCTCACTCGCGTCTTCATTTTGGAAACCCATAGATGACCCCCATGGGATTGAGCCAGCATATGGCAGCGACCTTTGCTCGGAACAATCACTCTTGATCCCCATGATCGTGTGCCATCGTCGACTGTGATCAGGTCTCTCTGGGACCAAAAACATTTCAGTTCTGGTTGTGATGGCCCTTTGGTTTCCCCCATCAACACCAGCTCTTTCAGTTTTGCCAGGACCAGATCTTTCTGCGTCCAAAGTCTGACATTGTCTGCTGTGACTGAAAGTGTGTCCAGAAAATTTGAAACCATTACCAACTCCTCCAGTGGCTGTACCTCCGGTGTTGTATCTACGTACTTGTATCTATGTACTTGTGGGAGGCAGCTCAATGTATCCACATTCGCTACTTGGCTTCTCAGATGGTATTCCAGTCTGTAATTGTATGCACTTAGTATTAAAGCCTATCACTGAATACAGTCTGAAGCTATGGGCGACATTGCTTTGTTCTCTTAACTAGATCCAGCAGGCATTTATAGCACATTATTACTAGAAATTTACATCATAAAGGAATTGTTCGAAGTTCCTGATTCCAAATGTGATCACTAAACCTTCCTTCTCTGCCTGGGTGTATTTCTGCTCTGCATTAACCAAAGTTCTGGGTGCATATGCTATTGGGCGTTCCTCTCCATTGGGCCATCTATGAGCCAATATGACTCCAATGCCATATGAGGAGGCAACACACGTCAATACCATATCGCACTAGGGATCATAGGATGATAGCTTCCCTGAAAGTTATGGTTTGGCTACACCACCATTTCCAAGGTTGAACCTTTTTTAGGAGTTGATGCCAAGGTGCCAGGATGGAGGCCAGGGTATGTATGAACTTTCCATAATAGTTCATCAAGCCCAAGGAAACATTAAGCTCTGGTACAGACATGGGTTACCCTCACTCTACCTTCCAATGGGTGTACCCACGATAGACCAAGTGGGTCACTTGGGGTGCCCGGAACACACAGTTTCCCTTCTAAAGCTAACACCCATCCAGGAGAAATGTCTAAAGACTATGTCAAGTTCTTGAAGTGTTCCTTATTGGTCTTCCCTTTTAATAGCACAACATCTAGATAAATAGTAACCCAGGGCAGATCTTGCAAAATGTTCTCCATCATCTGCTGAATAATTGCACAGACTGATGATGCCCCAGATGAGTACTAATCGTAGCACCTTTCTGGGAATCCTCAACTAACCATGACTGCAAGTACGCATGGCTCATGTCCAGCTTTGTGAGGGACAACCTTCCAGCTTTGCATATGAGTTCCCTATGTGAGGAATTGAGTCTGTAAGCAGCTGCGAAAAGAGGTTTACCATTTGTTCAAAATTCCCACAAAAGCAAACCGACCTGTCAGGCTTCACAATCAGTACAAATGGTGCTGCCCATTCTGCAAACTGCACTGCTGTGATGATTCCTTTGCTTTCCAGCCTCCTGATTTCTGTGTCTACTTTTGCCCATAAGGCAAATGGCACTGGGTGGGCCTTGCAGAATCATGAGATTGCCTCTTGGTCAACATGCAAGGTGGCCTTGCCTCCTTTGATAGTCTCCTAGACTCTCTGAAAATCTTCTGGATATTTAATTAGCACTTCACTCAGGCAGCTATTTTCTAAAGGAAAAATGTTGAGCCAATCTAGATGAGTCTTTCTCAACCAATTTCACCTCATTAAACTTGGGCACGAACATTTTGCCACATTCAGTGGAAATTGAATCAGCTGCTTAACACAAGAGACGAGAACTGAAGCTGTGCCATTAATCTATAGAAGTTCCCCAGCATAGATTCTCAGTCTAGCCAAGGTCTTATGCTAACTTAAGGGTTGGAGTCCTGAGCAGCCACACTGCTGTTATGCCCCAATAGAACTAAATGAACATTTAACCAGAAGTTTATTTTGATTGATTCTGATTTGGATGTTGCTAAGCAATTTAACTGTTCCAGAACTGATGTAGGTGGACATTCCAGGGTGTGCACTCTCCTGGATACCAGCCTATGAGTTCTCTTACTCAATTTCAGTCTAGTGGGACCCCTTTGCTGTCTTCAGTCCCCTTACTAATAGTAACTACAAGTAACTACAACTTCTGGCCCTGATCCTGATGAAAATTTTAACCATTTGGCTAAGGCTTGCCTTTATTTTGGAGTTTTGCTGTGGGCTGACTTAGACCCCCTCTGTTCAGGATAAGTCCTGAGTGACACTATGCAATTGCCTTCATGCAGGTAGTATTCCCCAAGCTCAGTTCGACCAGCAACAGTGCCCAGTTCCACCAGCATACCCTGTAACTCATATGCCCCATTTGCAGTATTTTCCAATGATACAGCCAGTTGTAGTATCTGAAATCCAGCTGGGCTTCAGCTAGTAGGCACTTTTGCATGGTTATATCATTAATCCCACATACCAAATGGTCCCTCAGCATCTCATTAGGAGTTAAGACAAAGTCACATGCCTCTGCCAGACATTTAATCTCGTCAAAAATCCCTATATGGTTTCCCCTGGTTCTCAAATTGCTGAGTAAAGCCGATAGTGTCTCAGAATCAGAGGGGGTTTACGGCATAATATTCCTGAACTAAATATGCCAACTTCTGAAAGATTTTAATATCTGGTGAATGAGGGAAAGTTAGGGTCCTAATAACCAATAATGCTGTAAACATGCTGCCCTCATTTTGGGCTTGTGTTACCTTTTGTATAATTGTAAATAACCAATAAAGGGTCCAGAAGCTGTCAGGAATTCTTGTAACTTTTCACCTGACCCAATGTCATTTGCCTGGAAACAATAGCACATTCTTTCCACATACGGGGCCCAATTTGTGACAGCAGGACTGATTGAGTCAAGCTTCCCAAATAACAGCATGACATCAGAAATACTTACCCCAGCTTAAAGATAACTGCTATGAGCAAATTTCTTCAGGAGCACGCTTTTCTCTTGTCGCCACTGATATAACTCCACAGAGGCCAATTCCTGTGACCAAGTCACCCTTTACTTACACGTGGAGCGTCCTTGGCACTGATCCAGCTCCCTAAGAGCCAGCTCTCACAGTGAACAGGATATCTGACACTCCCATTCTTATTTGTCGGCCAGGGCTCCCTGCTTGGACCAGATTAACAGCCCCCGTCAAGGAACTCATACGCTGAGGTGGACTTGGCTGTCCTTGTTGCATCACAATGCACCTAGATTTGCATTTATCTAGCACCTTTCATTAGCACTAAATGTTTCAAAGTAATTTACAACCAACAAAATATCTGTGCAATTGAAGTTCAGTCACTGATAGCAGCCAACTTGCTTGAAGCATTTGGACAAACAATAATGTGATAATGGCCAAATAGTCTGTTTTTGTGATGTTAATTAATGTATAATTAATAGCCAAAATAAAACAAAGAAGCGAGGACACAGGAGATCTGAAACAAAAACAAAAATTGCTGGCAAAACTCTGCAGATCTGGTAGCATCTGTGGAGAGAGAAATATTTACATCTCAAGACCCTTCTTCAGGACTGAAAACATCTAATATAGCACACCTATTAGCCAGGATGATTCCCCTGCACTTGTGCAATGGAGTAGTTTACATCCAATTGAATGGATAGATGGAGTCCCTCATTTTCATTCAAAAGGTAACATCTCCATCAGCAGAGCATTTCCTCAGTGCTGTCTTGAACTGGTCACCTTGTGTGTTTTTACTTTAACCAAGAGTCTTCTGACTTAAATGCACCGGTGCTGCCAACTGAGGCACAATTAATACACATTTTCTAAAAAAAATAGAATCTCTACAGTGTGGAAGTAGGCCATTTGGCCCATCAAGTTCACACCAACCCTCCCAAGAGCATCCCAACTTGACCCACCTCATCTCTGTAACCTTGCATTTCCCGTGGCTAACCTACCTAAGCTACATGTCCCTGGACACTACGGGCAACTTAGTATGGCCAATCCATCTAATCTGCACATCTTTGGACCTATGGGAGGAAACCCATGTAGACACGGGGAGAACATGCAAACTTTGCACAGGCAGTCACCCGAGGGTGGAATGAAACCTGACTCTCTGGCGCTGTGATGCAGCAGTGCTAACCACTGAGCCACCGTGCTGCCCTCATGTTGGGCTTGTGTTATCATTTACATAACGGTAAACCTGGAAGTTACTGTTCACTATCACCTTTTCGTCTCTTTAAAGGGCATCATGTTCATCCAAAGTTATTCAACACATATTTTTCCAATTTGCTTATTGCCATATCAAATCGCTTTAATGAATCACTTGTACCTGGCATCACCATGAGAAAGAAGGCAAACTGTTCTTTTGTTCAGGAAAGCAAATTCCCTTTAAGGAGCTTTCACTCTCAGTGTCCAAACAATGGTGTCTACAGAGAAGTAACAAAGTGCTCCTCCTCCTAGCGTGGCAATGTAACAGAGCACTGATCATTTCACTGTAATGAATTGTCTTTACTAGAGGCTTTTTGAGTTTGGGGATCTTGTTTTGCATTCCTGTAAATGCATTGCAGCTCTGAAGGTCTGAATTGCAACCTTCAGTGCAGAGGAGATGGATGATATCAGCCAGGTGTGTGGGAATGGAAGAGTTGACCTCAATGTTCCCAGGCCATGCAGTGAGCAGTAAACCCTGCAGGGCTCCTGAACCTGATCGCTATCCAGTGACCCCTGCCCCTGGTGGGAAGCACACCTGTGCAAGGATTTGCTAAATCGGTGATGCTCTCAGGTCCAAATAGCCTGCCAACATTCATCCCCAGGAATTACTATCACAAGTGAAATCCCCATCCCCCTTTTGACCAAGGCCAGGCACCCCATCCCAAATCCCAGAATGGTAAGTTTCCATAGTTAACCATCTGCCAATGCCAGCAAGTGGTCATTCTTGTTCAAAAGCTACATGCCTTTTTAAGGTGGAACAGAGTGCCCCGAGGCCAAAAAGGACTGAAGCAATTTTTCTTTTTACTTTTGAGATCTCGCAGGAGCCAATCCAAACTGGAAAGCATAATCCATTCTCTTGAAAGGTCAAAATTCAACTTAGATTCAGTGGAATCACTTATCAGCGTTGATACACCCACCTGCCCTCAAAGTCCGAGGAATGAAGGGGGCCAGTCCTCTCCACCTCAACAAATTGCGGAGGCTTTCTGACCAGAATCATGTCAGAGGAATATTATTCTGACCTTTTGGGGTCATCAGGCTGTCAGCTGCAATAGGGTTGTAACCCTACATGAATCATTACCTTTCTGAGAAGAGTGGGAAAT
The DNA here is from genome assembly GCF_030684315.1 of Stegostoma tigrinum. Taxonomy (NCBI): domain Eukaryota; kingdom Metazoa; phylum Chordata; class Chondrichthyes; order Orectolobiformes; family Stegostomatidae; genus Stegostoma; species Stegostoma tigrinum. The sequence continues at coordinate 34,172,781 of NC_081384.1, read as the reverse complement.
GATTAATAACAGAGAATTAACTCCAACACAGCAGGTGTACTGTGTACAGATTTCCCTCAGCACTGGAGACATTCATAAGCTGTTTCAAGCTAACAGAGCTGGGGGCGTTAAATACCAATTCACCTTTAACATAATCACGGCACATCCCGTTGACAATGTCACTGTGGTATTTTAATCCTGCTTTCTTGCTTGTCGTAAAGAACCAGGAACATGGGATCACTTTACTCAAGTTCAGGTAAAACTATGTGAACACTTGGAAGCTCATCAAGATAAAAGTGATGAGTCTCTGTTAAGACAAAGCTGAGGAGAGGTGGAGGAGTTGTCATAGAATCATATGTTGACCTCATTTGACTGGGGAGGTGCGATCTCACCCAAAAGGAAGATATCTGGAGATACCAGCCCTTCCAGGCTACCAACCAACTTCAGTCAGGTTCATAACAGTCTGGTTCAAGGTCTCAGAAAAGATTGGTCAACCATCAATTCAGCCACGGTCAATGAATAATTCCAGGGAGAAAGACGGAGAATGCTTTCGATGAAAAATGGTACACTTTTCATTTTCTTGATGTTAATAAAACAAAAAAGTTCACAAAATGTACTTTGCCACAAATAATTTTCATCCAAAATCATTTGCATTTTGAAATTGCTCCAAATTAGAAACTTGGAACTGAAGAGCACAAGGAATGGGAGCAGGAATAGAGCAAATAGTCATTTGCATGTGCTCCATCAATCATATGATCATGAATAATCATGGTCTTCAATCTACTTTTCCACCTGCTATATTGTAATTCCCTGAAAGATGAAATATCTGCCCATCCAAGCTCTAAATGTATTTAACAATGGAGCATCCACAATCTTCTTGGATAGATTGTTCCAAAGATTCATAGCCCTTTGAGTGAAGTAATCTTTCCTCACCTCAGTGCTGAATGGTTGGCCCTTTATCCTGAAACTGAGGTCCTTTGTTTCAGGTTTCCCCAACCATTGGAAACAATCTCTTAATATTTAATATATTAAGTTGCTTCAGAATGTTGTTTTTTTTGAATAAGATCACCTCCCAGTCTTCTGGACTCCAGAGTCTACATGCCCAACAGAGACTATTGACTATGGAGCCAATGTATTCAGTTTCTGCACTGGAGGTCACTAATTCTGTTCCTGGGATATACCATTCCTTAACATAGAGACAAAAACTACACAGTTTGCCAGTTATGGTTGCACTAAAGCCTTGTACAATTCAGCAAATCTTCTTCATTCCTATAGTATAATGTTCAATAAATACCAATGTGCTAGTTTCCATTTAAGTTACTTGGCTGTGGTGCTATCTATGTTCCTTCTATGAGCACAGCCAACTCCCTCTGAACATCAAAATTTACAATTTTCTCACTTTTAAAGATATCCTGTTATCCAATAATGGGTAAAGTGCATAATTTTATACTTCCCAGCACTATATTCCATCTGTTGTCTTGATGGAACTGTCTTTATTTGCAAACAACATGGTTCCAAGCAACCGTTACAAATTTAGAACACTAATGAATTTGTCAAACATGATTTCTCTTTCACAAAGCCATGTTGATTCTTCCTGACTGCATTATGGGGTTCTAAACAATCTGCACAACTTCCTTAATAATGAATTTTGCAGTGTTGTCAATGACAGACTGCGTTTTCTGCTTTCTGTCTCTCTTTTTCTTGAATAGTACCATTACATTTATAGTTTTTCAATCTATTGGGATCCTTTCAGAATCGAGGGAAATTTGTAGTAATACAGTTAATGCACTTCTACACCCACTTTTCTTAGCATGCTAGAACACAGGCCATCTGACCCAGGGGACTGATTGGGCATTTGTTTTCCATAGTCATGAGGACATCAATGTGAGGTGATTAGGGGCCAGCGCAATTGATTGGAGGGGTTAGTGTAAGTGATTGGGGTTCAATTTTACACTTAACCAGGAATTAGAGTAGATTTTAATCCCTCATATGTTTCCTTCTTAATTATTCAGGTAATAAGGCTATGACTCTAATTCAAACTGATGACTGTTTTGGAGGATTCTAAACATTAGGTAATTGTCCATCAGAAGTTTCATCTGCCCAGTCAATAACTGCATAACCATTGCGATGGGATCACCAAGAGCTCCTGCCACTCATCTTCCACAGTAAATCTAATCTCCAAACACCCAGAAACTGGGCCATTTGCTGTTCTGTGATGTGCTCGTCAGTTGCGGCAACAGGACCTGCTGACTTCCTTTAACCTGCGATAACAAAGTATGGAGCTGGATGCACACAGCAGGCCAAGCAGCATCTAACCTGCCTTGTTTTTTGATTGGGCTGTATTAGTTTGGACATAAATGTTGCTATGCTGTTAACTATGGGATAACAGCACTGCCTTTTTCTATGCTAAAGTTATGAATGTTCCTTTTTTTGCTGAATGTTGCAGTTTAACTCTGTGCCTCGTGCTTTTTCATCATATTTCTGAATTTAATTTGTGTGTCAACATTCTCAAGCTTTCTTTATAGGTTTCTTGTCCTATTCATATGTCAGTTGTACCTGTTACCATTAAATATAATAATAACTCAGACTTAAAGTGGGCCTCATACAGCAGCACATCCAATACACAACCACCAATTTAGTCGTCTGCAATGCACCATGGAGATCAAATCGCTCAAATTAAGTGATCACAAGAAATCAAGTCTGAAGTCAAAAGAAATCTTGACCAAACCCTGCCAAATTTCTACTAATTGTCAACACTATATTTTTGTAGCAAGGAAGGAGTAACAAGCAGGTTTAGGATATAAGGTAACACGGTGTGAAACTGGATGAACACAGTAGGCCAAACAGCCTCAGAGGACCAGGAGAGTTTGACATTTCGGGTCGTGACCCTTCTTCAGAAAATGAAGCGCCAACTTTCCTGCTCCTCTTGATGCTGCCTGGCCTGCTGTGTTCCTCCAGCTCCACACTGTGGTGTTTCTCCCTCAAAGCGGCACAGGGAGCAGAATGGTGCAAGGTCCAGAATTAGCAATCACTGTGTAAGATTGTGTCCAAACTCATCACTGGATTGTAGCTCTAAACCAGGATCGGAAAAAGGAAGCTGGGGATTGCAATTGTTGCAGGAATCGGCGAATGGAGAGGGAACTGAATGATAGGAGGGAGGAATCCTGCTCAAATCCTATGAATATTTCTGGGATCAGCTAGATACACTTTGAAGATTCCACTCTGAACCATAGTTCTACTTCATTTTATCTTCCATAACACTTTGGGAAAGGAAGAAAAGCATGAGAATTGTGAACAACCGTTTGTAAAATGTCATAACATCGAAAATGTCAATGAAAAATGCCAGGACTCAGTTATAGCTGGTTGGTTTCAGAGCTTTGGAGACAATGAGGACTGCAGATGCTGGAAGCCAGAGTCCAGAGGCGTGAGGCTGGAATAGCACAGCAGGTCAGACAGCATCCAAGGAGCAGGTAAGTCAACGGTTCGGGACGAAATATTTCGTCAGGACTGACGAAGGGTTTCGGCCTGAGATGTTGAGTTCCCTGCTCCTCGGATGCTGTCTGACCTGCTGTGCTATTCCAGCCTCCCACCTATAGTTTCTTGGTTCAGAGCTTTGCAGTCCCAGCTACTTAGTTGCAGTAAAACCCTTTAAAATATAGGGAGAACAGGAAGGAGATCTAAATTGTCATTTGGAGTAAATCACTTCAGCTATTATCCAAATCACATCCCCGCCCAGGTGTGACAATTCCCAAAATCCCTCCCAGTGGAAGCGCCGTGATCATCTACCTGCCCAGATGATAATAATAGATGAAAAAGAATTCTTGATCAGTGACAAGGAAACAGCAACAAAACCGACCTAACTACGGATGTTAGTTCTGACATTCGGCTCTTTCTACAAAAATAAAATCCAAAGAACTGCAGATGTTTGAATCAGAAATAAAAATAGAAATTGCTGGAGAAACTCAGCAGATCTGTGCAGAGAGAAACAAAATTAACATTTCGAGTCCAGTGATCCTCCAAATGTGAACTCTTTGCAAATACTGCGTGACTTTTTAAATTCATTCATGGGAATAAGGGCATCGCTGGCCGGGCCAGCACTTATTGCCCGTTCTAATTGCCCCTTGAGAAGGTGGTGACCTGCCTTCTTGAACCGCTGCAGTCCACCTGCTGTGGGTTGACCCACGATGCCATTAGGGAGGGAATTCCAGGATTTTGACAGGCGACAGAGAAGTGCCAGCAATATATTTCCTGGCCAGAATGGTGAGTGACTTGGAGGGGAACTTGGAGGTGGTGGTGTTCCCATATATCTGCTGCCCTTGTCCTTCTAAATGGAAGTGGTCATGGGTTGGATGGTGCTTCCTTGAGGATCTTTAGTAAATTTCTGCAGTGCATCTTGCAGATAGTACACACTGCTGCTACTGAGCGTGGGTGGTGGAGGGAGTAGATGATTGTGGATGTGGTACAATGAGACTGTTTTGTCCTGGATGTTGTCAAGCTTCTTGACTGTTGTTATGGCTGCACTCATCCAGGGACATGGACGGTATTCCATCACACTCCTGACTTGTGCGTTGTTGATGGTGGACAGGCTTTGGGAAGTCAGGAAATGAGTTACCCTGCTGGACTGCACAAGTTGGATTTTTGGAAGCTGTCACTGGCCTAGTGCTTTCCACAGCTGAGGAAAGGGTAACATTTTGATATTCACTGAAATGATTTACTTAAAATTGCAATTTGACCAGAGCTCACCTCCCTTCCTCTCTCTCTCTCTCTGCCTGCCTGTGGGAATATGTATTTTGAATATTTCCTGGCTTTATTTCAAGGAACTGTAGGAAAAAGATGAATGAACACACGTGGAAATGTAGGGACATCTCTTTATGGCCATCATATCTGGAGGTGAGATGTGAACTCAGATTGTCTGCTCTCACACCACGCACAAAAAAGGTAACAGGAAGGAGAGTGGGTAAGCGTCGGGATAATATAAACTACATTGGCCTTAAGTTCTGGAACTTTCTCCCTGAACTTAAAGACATAGAGTCATACAGCATGAAACAGACCCTTCGGTCCAACCTGCCCATTCTAAACATAATTGCAAACTAAACTGATCCCACCTGCCTGATCCTGTCCTATATCTCTCCAAACCTTTCCTATTTAATGTATCTTCCCAAATGTCTTTTAAACATTGTACCTGTACCCACATCCACCACTTCCTCTGGAAGTCCATTCCACACACAAACCACCCTCTGTTTTAAAAAATTTTCCTCTTGTGTCTTTTTTAAATCTCTCTCCTCTCACCTTTAAAAATATCCCCTAGTCTTGAAATCTCCCAACCTAGAGAAAAGACAACTGCCATCAACTCAATCTATACCTCTCATTATTTTATAAACTTCTATCAGGTCATCTCTCAACCTCCTATGCACCAGTGGAAAAAGCCCCAGTCTACTCAGTCTTTCTTTATAACTTAAATCTTCCATACCCAACAAAATTCTGGTACTCTCTGATGAAGGGTCTAGGCCCGAAACGTCAGCTTTTGTGCTCCTGAGATGCTGCTTGGCCTGCTGTGTTCATCCAGCCTCACATTTTGTTGTCTAACATTCTGGTAAATCTCTTCTGAACCCTCTCCAGCTTAATAATGTTATTCCTATAACTGGGCAACCAGAACTGGTCATGGTATGTTTAGCTAACTCACCACCTTTAAGAGTCTCTTTAAAACTAACGTCTTTGTTCACCTTTTTGTTCACTTATCCTGTCTGGGTCTTGGTTTCGTGCTTTGTTTGATGACCCTCTTTAGGCCAGAAAGGCACAACGTTAATGTACATTAGCAATGACAGATTGAAACGAGGTTGATAGAATGGAGGAGGTTCATGTAGAAAATAAACACCAACACAGAAAGGTGGGCGCAATGTACTGTTTCTATACATAACTAGATAATTCCATCTAAGATCTGATGCTAATGGTGATTTAACTGACACACCACATAAACAGTTCCAGCACAAAAGCAAAATACTGCAGATGCAAGAAATCTGAAATATGGAAAAAATCTGAAAATCTGGAAATTCTCAGCAGGTCTGACCATTACCTGCAGATAGAAACAAACTGAGCATTTCTGGGCAATCACCTTTCATCAGAATTTCACTTCACTCTATTTGTCTCTGCACTGACACTGCCTGACCTGCTGAGTTTAAACAACTGTTCTGTTTGTTTTATTTTAATTACCAACAGTTTCAAGCTCTTTAACCACACAAAAACCAAAATTGCTGGGAAAACTCAGAAGGCCTGGCTGTACCTCTGCAAAGAAATCAAAGTTAATGTTTTGGGTCCGGTAATCCTTCTTCAGAAGTGATTTCCTTCCACAGATGCTGCCAGACCTGCTGAGTTTTTCCAGAAGCTCTTGTTTTTGTTTCTGATTTACAGCATCTACAATTCTTTCAGTTTCTGTTTTAACTGCACATTTTAATTTGGATTAATGGCTTGAATTTGGGTGTGTAGGGTAAAACAAATTTGCAGGTGACACAAACTTTGGAAGTATGGTGAATGGAGAGAAGGTTTGGTCAGGCTTGAAAAGATGCAGACAGACTGTTGGATAGGGGAGGCAGGTGGCAGATGAAATTTAATGCAGAGTAGTGTGAAGTGATTCTATGCAGCAAGAATGTGGCCACACAAAATAAAACAAATGGGCACAACTTGAAAGAAGGTACAGAAGCAGGGACACCAGGGGCATTTGTGTACGAATCATTGATGGTGACAGGGCAGATTGAGAAATCGGTTTAAAATGCTGACAGAATCTTGGGCTTAATAAATAGCGGTAATCAGTACAAAAACAAGGAAGCTTAAACTGAACCATATATAAAACTCTGGACCATCCACCACTTGAATATCGTTGTTCTGTTCTAGGCACCTGACTTTAAAAGGGGGCAAGGATTTTGGAAACGATGCAGAGAGGATTATGCAAATTGTTATAGGGATAAGGGACAATGCAATGATCAGGAAATCATTATCTCCAATAGGAGAGAGAATCTAACCATCATCCCTTGACAATCAATGACATTACCATCACTGGATCCTCCATTCTCAACATTCTCAGTGTTACCATTGGCCAGAAATTGAATTACACCAGCCAAATAAATACTGTGGCAGCAATACCAGGTGAGAGACTCAGAATTTGACAAAGAGTAATTCACCTCCTGATTTTTCAATGCCTGTCCACCAGCTACAAAGTATGAATGTGATGGAATATTGTCCATCTGTCAGACAGCAGCTCCAACAACACTCGTTCAACAGCATCCAGGACAAATGAATCTACTTGGTTGGCACAACATCCACAAACATTCATTTCCCAAACCATTGATGTATAGTGGTAGCAGTGTGTACTATCTACAAGATGCAATTGCAGAAATTTGCTGATTTCAGCAGCACCTTCTAAAATCCAAATCATTATTATCTAAAGGGACAAAGATGTATGGGAACCTACAATTTGCCCTCCAAGTCACACACCATCCTGACCTCGAACTGTATCATCATTCTTTCAACGGTGCTGCGGCAGAATCCTGGAATTCCTTCCCTAAACCTACTGTGGGTGTTCCCCCACCCTCCCCAACCCCACACACACAACTCCCCAGGCTGCAGCAATTCAGCAAAGTGATTCACCACCACCTTCAAAGCAACTAGAGATGGATAATAACTGCTGGCCTTTCCAGCAATCCCCACATCTATTGAACAGAAAAAAGTAAGTTAGATGAGCACATTGCTGAAACTGGGGCTATTCCAGTTGGAGGAAATCGACGGGAAATTTGAAAGAAGCTTTCAGAATCCTGGGGGGTATGGACGGAGCAATCAGAGAGAAACAGTTCCCATTGGTTAATGTGCAAGAAGCAGAGGAGCCAGATCTAACGTGACTGGCAAAAGAACCAAGTGTGCTACCCACCCACCTCCCCCTCCCCCCCCAACAGGACAGTTGAGGCAAAGTCAATCAGGGATGTCAATAGAGAATTGGATTAGGACCTAAAGGAAGAGAAACTGGCATGATAATGAAGGGAGGGTGAGGAACCTGGGGTTAGCAGCATTCCATTTGCAGAGGGCAGGCAAGGAGATGGTACTGAATAGCTTCCCTTGCTATAGCCATTCAATGTTCCTATTATTGTTGTAGGGTGTGTTAGTAATAAATACAATAATCAAACCAAGAGACCAAAATAAAACCAGAATCTTGTTGATTTATTAACTGCATTTTATAGAACTGTCTGACTATCACAGGACAGCATTCACAACCCCCTGTCTCTCTCGCTATATATGTCTGTCTCTGTCTGTCTAATAAGTGAGGAGCTGGATAAACACAGCAGGCCAAGCAGCATCTCAGGAGCACAAAAGCTGACTTTTGGGCCTAGACCCTTCATCAGAGAGGGGGAACTCATATGCAACTCATATTCCGCTTGGGAACCCTGCAGCCCAATGGTGTCAATGTTGTCTTCACAAGCTTCAAAATCTCGCCTTCCCCCACTGCATCCCAAAACCAGCCCAGTTCTTCCCCCACTGCATCACAAAACCAGCCCAGCTCGTCCCCTCCCCCCACTGCATCCCAAAACCAGCCCAGCCTGTCCCTGCTTCCCTAACCTGTTCTTCCTCTCACCTATCCCTTCCTCCCACCTCAAGCCGCTCCTCCATTTCCCACCTACTAACCTCATCCCACCTCCTTGACCTGTCCATCTTCCCTGGGCTGACCTATCCCCTCCCTACCTCCCCACCTATACTCTCCTCTCCACCTATCTTCTTTTCTCTCCATCTTCGGTCCGCCTCCCCCTCTCTCCCTATTAATTCCAGAACCCTCTCCCCATCCCCCTCTCTGATGAAGGGTCTAGGCCTGAAACGTCAGCTTTTGTGCTCCTGAGATGCTGCTTGGCCTGCTGTGTTCATCCAGCTTCACACTTTGTTATCTTGGATTCTCCAGCATCTGCAGTTCCCATTATCTCTGTTTGTCTATTGTTTTCTCTATCTCTCTGTCTCTGTGTCTGTCTCTCTTTATGTCTCTCTCTCTCTCTGTCTGTCTGTCTGCCTGCGTTTCTATATGTTTCACTGCCTGCCTCTCTATTTGTCTTTCTCTATCTGTCTCACTGTCTCTCTGTCCATCTCACTATTTCTGTCTCTCTCTGTGTCACACTCTCCCTGTTTCTGGCTGTTGCTCTCTTTCTTTGTCTGTCTCTTTTTCTGTTTCTCTCTCTCTCTCTCTCTCTCTCTCTTTCTATCTGTCTCTCTCTGTCCATCTCTCTCTGTCTTTCTCTTGATCTATCTCTGTCAGTTTCCCTCTCTCTGTGTTTGTCTCTCAGCCTCTCTCTGTCTGTCTATCTCTTTCTCTCTCTTTCTTTCTCTCTGTCTCCCTCTCTCTCTGTCTGTCTGGCTCTCTCTATCTCTCTCTTTGTGTGTATTTCTTTCCTTCTCTCTGTCTCTATTTGTGTCTCTCTGCCTCTTTGTCGATCTCTCTGTCCATCTATCTCTGTCATTCTGTCTTGATCTGTTTCTTTCTCTCTCTGTCTGTCTCCCCCTCTGTCTGTCTCCCTCTCTCCGTCTGTCACTATGTTGATTCCTGTCTGTCTCTCTATTTGTCTGTCTATCTGTCTTGCTCTGTCTCTTTCTATCACTGTCTGTCTCTCTCTCTTTCTCCGCGTCTGGCTCTCTGTGTCTCTATCCATCTCTCTCGAACACACTGTTGTCTGTATGTCTGTCTCTCTCTGCTTGTCTCACTGAGAGACGAGTTAAATGCTCAGGCAACCGGTCCTGAGCACTGTGCTGGTTATGCGGAAGAACGGTTTTACTCGCTGTCCCCGAGGCCAGGCTCAGTGAAAGCCCGTGATGAAATGGTGTTATTGAAACGATATCAAGCCCCCGCCCCACAGCCCGTTCGTGTTATTTTGACTGAAATGTTGCCCAGATGAAAGGCGCTCGTTGCGTTCCGGAGCTGACATCCACCCGAACGCCCTTTTCCTCTGGGAACGAACGAACGCCTTTCCGATCTAAAAATATCGCAGCAATTAGCGAGATGGCCAGCGGATGAGCGAGCGATGTAGTGAGGGAGAGAGAGAGAGAGAGAGACGGGTTTATCCCGTGCAGCTTCTCACTAACCCGTGACAGGGACATGGAAGACAGCGTATCACGGGAATGCACAAATGAAGCAGTTTGATCTGTACCTGAAGGCCCCCAAAGACGAATGACGCAGCCCTCGGTCACCCCGACGTGTATCTGCCCCTTAGGGGTCACGGGGTAAAATGTGAAATTTCAGTCTGGTCAGAAACTGCTAATCTCGCCGCAGGTTGTTGAATGTGAAATTTGCTCACAACCAGGAACTCCCATCCCCGCCCCTTCACGGTCACAGCAACGGCGCCCTCTCTCTCTCTCTCTTATCGCCCCCAGCCCTTCCTCCTCAGCAAGTAAAGGAGGAGCCGCCAGCACTTTGTACTGAAAGTGGGTTCTCTGGATAACTCCGAGAGCTTCACACCCAATTCAGCAACTCCCTTACCCCTGAACCCTTGAACTGGAAGCGCCTGGTTTGTACACATTCATTGCCGAAGTGTAGTCGCTAATGCTGCCGAGAATGATTTGGCCTGCTGACTTTTTATTAATGATTAATCGTTAATCGTTAACAATTGGATGTTGAAGGAGTGACTTTGCTGATAGTACAGCGAGCCTCAGCGCGTGTGTCACAGTAGCTGCTGTGTGAGAGAAAATGTGTGTGTACGTGTGAGTAAATTATGCGTGAGCGACAGCATGCGAATATCTGCGTGGCAGAGGGAGTAAATGGATGTGTGTGAGGGAGTCTGTTTGTGAAAGACCATAAGACATAGGAGTGGAAGTAAGGCCATTCGGCCCATCAAGTCCACTCCGCCATTTAAATCATGGCTGATGGGCATTTCAACACCACTTCCCTGCACTCTCCCCGTAGCCCTTGATTCCTTTTGAGATCAAGAATTTGTCGATCTCTGCCTTGAAGGCATCCAACGTCCCGGCCTCCACTGCACTCTGTGGCAATGAATTCCACAAGCCCACCACTCTCTGGCTGAAGAAATGTCGTCTCATTTCCGTTTTAAATTTACCCCCTCTAATTTTAAGGCTGTGCCCACGGGTCCTAGTCTTCCCGCCTCACGGAAGCAACTTCCTAGCGTCCACCCCTTCCAAACCTTACATTATCTTGTAAGTTTCTATTAGATCTCCCCTCAACCTTCTAAACTCTAATGAGTACAACTCCAGGATCCTTAGCCGTTCATCATACGTTAAACCTACCATTCCAGGGATCATCCTTGTGAATCTCCGCTGGACACGCTCCAGGGCTAGTATGTCCTTCCTGAGGTGTGGGAGAGTGTGTGTAGGTCTGAGTGTGAAAGTGTCAGAGAGTGTGTATGAGTAATTAAGTGGGTGAGAGAAAATGTGTGTGTGAGAAGGAGTGTTGTGGGCCTGAGTGAGAATGTGAGAGAGAGATTGCGAGTTCGTGAATGTGTGTGAGCAAATGAGTGTGAATGTGTCTGTCAGTGTGCATGTGTGTGAAAGGGGAGAGTGTGAGTCTGTCAGTGTGAATAGGTGTGACGGGGGAAGTGTGAGTCTGTCAGTGTGCATGTGTGTGAAAGGGGAGAGTGTGAGTCTGTCAGTGTGAATAGGTGTGACGGGGGAAGTGTGAGTCTGTCAGTGTGAATGTGTGTGAAAGGGGAGTGTGTGAGTCTGTCAGTGTGAATAGGTGTGACGGGGGAAGTGTGAGTCTGTCAGTGTGCATGTGTGTGACGGGGGAAGTGTGAGTCTGTCAGTGTGAATAGGTGTGACGGGGGAAGTGTGAGTCTGTCAGTGTGCATGTGTGTGAAAGGGGAAGTGTGAGTCTGTCAGTGTGAATAGGTGTGACGGGGGAAGTGTGAGTCTGTCAGTGTGAATGTGCGTGTAAGTATACAGTTGTTCTCCCAAGCGCAGTGTGCTCACACGCTGTTCTGTAGCACTCTCCGGACGAGCGTTGCCTGGTACACAACTGCATTCAAACGCCGTGCTTGGAAATACACAACGACATAATAACGGGCGCTTGTGGAAAAAAAACTCCCAACAACACTCCATTACACCATAGTTTAAACCTGCCCACACCCAGGTTAGGGAAAAGTAATGTTCTCTCTCACATGCAGATTTCTTTCTAAAACCAGCAGCAGTTTTGTTCAGCAAATTCTAGAAACAGTAAGCACCATGCCTCACTCGGTGAATGGCCTCGGAATGACACGGGACACGATTCTCCTCTGAAGAGCCACATAGGGGGTGTGATGGGGGAGGGGTGGAGACAGATTGCTCCCCACAGGCTGGGAAAGGCCGGAGAGGGGGCAAGCCAGGTGGGAGCGGTTGAGTTCTAGCCCCGGTGAGGAAACTGTTCGAAGGAGCAAGTTAAAGGGCTCTTGGGCAGTGATGCTTAATGTAGAGAGAGCGAGGTTCGGAAAGACCGCCCAGCCACAAATGCGAAGCTCAGTCCGAAACAAAACCTGCAATTTCCCTTCGGGACTCAACTGCGAGTTTTTAGGGAGGTGGAGCTTGCTGTGTTGGGGTGGGGGTGCTATTTTAAAGCGGGATGGGCTGCTTGGCAGAACCTTCACTACAGCAAAAAGAAAGTCCCTGGAAGGTGTATGACTCTCGAATTCAGCCGGAGGACCACGCCTTGCAGTCAGACCAGGAAACATTGCTTTAGCCCGGCTTCGCTGTCATTAATCTGCACCCGATATTATTTCACATGCTGTTTCCACGTTGGTGCAAAACACCGTGCATCCGCCTCGAGCCATGTAAAACATACCGGTGGATCCCGCAATGTTCCAACCCTCTTCAATCCTGTTTACAATAACACCCCATACAACCCAATGATATCCTGGCTGCAGAATGTAACGAAACTGTTCACTGTACCCACTTCCAAATAACACCTCATGCGTTGCAATGGCATTCCAGGTCACATTTTATTTGTAATATTCTAACTGTGAGATATCCTCTTTCACCTCCCTGTGATATTACTCTAACCTATAATATTCTGTCACCCGCTGTAATAGTACCGAATACAATAATGCTCTCCCAAATTCAATATATTCCGATATGTTGGTTCCGTGGAGCACACGCTGTAACGAATGACATTTTGTATCGCTTAATATGACGCAGTGTTCTCTGTAACTCGCGGTAATGTGAATTGGTCCCCTGCAATTCACCGGGATTCTTCAAAACGTGGTAATATCACATAGACAATGATACAGTGCAATATTTTCTGGGTATTCTACACTGAACAGCAAGATCATGCGTGGAACACTTTCCTGATACTCGATAGAAAGTGAAAATCTAGCTCCCCACCCCCAAGTGAAACAGTCTCAGAAAGGTCCCAGAAACTGCACACTGATATCGGGGGTTCCTTTTAACTTCCTTCCCTGGCCTTCCCTACTCATACTCTGCCCTCAGCACCTCACAGCCTGTCTCTTCAAACTCAAATCATTGCGGAGGCTGAAGAATCACTGGACTCGAAACGTTAAACTTTTTATCTCTCTCCAAATTTCCTACTGAGATTCTCCAGCACTTTGTATCTTAATTTAAAACCCTGTTCCTGTAAGTGCATTTCCAGGAAATAATTTGTTTTGTTGAACGAGATTTGAAAACACTAAGCTCGAGTATCGACCCCACCCCCTTCAGAATCCCAGCCCGGCTCATTTAAGAAGTATTTATGAATTAGACCAATTGGGAAGTGCATTCAACTCGTCCATCTCTTGTGGAGGGAGATGGCGAGTCACTGAGTTTGGTCACAGCGGTCTCAAGTTGAAATGAAAGACACTTCGAATATATCTATAATGATGGAAATTCAAGTGCACAGTCCTTAGACTGGAAAATAAAACAGACACCTAAGGAGATATAAATGCGCAGAGATAAACACAAATCACACACAGGCGGAGATACAGACACACACAGATTTGGTCAAAGACAGAGAGACACACAGATATAGTAACAGACAAAGGCAGGGTGACACAGATATAGTCAAAGACAGAAAGGCACACCGTGAGACGCACATACAGACATACTAAAAATCAAATACGCACAGAAACATAAACAGAGGCGGGCAGAGACGCGTAAAGCGAGAAGGATACAGTTAACCACCTGGACACACAACCAGGTATTTTCAAACACAGGACACAGACCTAGAGGTCTAGTCAAACACAGACGTACACAGAAACAGGCAGAGATACTCACAGATATATATATATACAGAGAGAGAAAGATTCAAATTGAGTCAAACACAGACACAGATTCATGTAGAAATCTCCATCTCCTACACGTTGTTGCTCATGTGAAAGTGGAGAGTTCCCGAAGCTGAAGCAGACTGTTCGCCTGACTAGAGATGTCCCCATGTAACATCATTCATTATCAGCGATGCTGTTTAGAGGTTGCTCTGCAGAACCGATACCACCCCGCAAACCCCAGCCCTGCGCCCCACTGTCACTCACCCCGTTTGAGGAGACTCGCCCTGCCCTCCAGGCTGCAGTTCCAGCGCTCCGTCCTGAACTGGTAGCGGCACTCGAGCGCGCTGAGGCGGATCGCGTCCCGCAGCCCCTCAGCCAAACCGGGCTCCCTCCGGCACAGCCGCTTCTGGCGACGGAACAGCTTCAAGCTGTCACACTGTTTCAGGTGAACCTTCCCAGAGCCCGAATCTTCTGGCACCGGATTCGAAAGCACGGAGAGCGGCTCCTTCCCGGTCAATCTGCTCCAAGAAAAAGGGAAAGAGTGAGACGGGGGTGGAAAGGAGGATGGGAGAAGTGAGGAGAATTAGCTGCCAGACAAACTGGGGCAAATAGAGTGGGGCACAGAGAAATAACATGCAACTTTACACAAACAACTGTGGTTTTCTCTTTGAGTTCACTAGCTTTTATAGAAAAAGTAAAATATTTCAATATTTCTATCCCTAGCTTCTATTCCGGAGAAAACTTGGTCCAGGTTTAAACAGTAGGCTTCATCCCGCTAAGAATTTTTGGGAAGGTCGATGCTACATTGAGGAGAGTCAGGAACCGACCCGAAGTAAGGCTCTCCCGGGGGTAGGATGCTCGCCGCCGTCAGCAGGGTGATCAGACAGCCGGGGCTCGGGAGCCGGCAGCGCATCTTGTCCGCTCTCGGCCGCTCCTCATCTCGTCCGGCGCTGCCGGAGCTGTCTCTGATCAGCCGCTCGCCTGAGCTCTCCGCTAAAGTTCCCCCACCTCCCCCGGGTACAGCCCAGCCACCGTACCCAGCCCTCAGCCTATTGGCTCGCCTACTGCCCACCCAACCGTCTGATTGGCTCCAAAGGGAAGTCGGGAGGCGGGATTTCTGGCCCAGGTGCCTGTGGTTCTGGAGCACCTGAAAGTGTAGCTGGTCCCAGCGCTGTCAAATACCCGGGTATAGAGCAGTCAGATACCCGGGTACAGAGCAGCCAGATACCTGGTTCCAGCGCTGTCAGATACCCAGGTATAGAGCAGTCAGATACCCGGGTATAGAGCAGTCAGATACCCGGGTAGCGAGCAGCCAGATACCTGGTCCCAGCACTGTCAGATCCCCGGGTACAGAGCAGTCAGATCCCCGGGTACAGAGCAGTCAGATACCCGGGTACAGAGCAGTCAGATACCTGGTCCCAGCACTGTCAGATACCCGGGTATGGAGCAGTTAGATACCCGGGTATAGAGCAGTCAGATAACTGGTCCCAACGCTGTCAGATACCCGGGTATAGAGCAGTTAGATACCCGGGTATAGAGCAATCAGATACCTGGTCCCACGGTTGTCAGAAACCCGGGTATAGGGCAGTCAGATACCCGGGTATAGAGCAGTCAGGTACCCGGGTATACAGCTGCCAAGTGTCTGGCCCCAGAGCTGACCAGCTGCCCGGACCCAGGTCGGACCGGTCTCCCTGCCCTCACTCATTCACAAAGCCAGTTCTTGGTTAATTTGGAACTCCACCAGGATCTTATGTTGCATTGGTCGTATCCCTGTCTCTGGAACAGGAGTTCGGGATTCAAATCTCATCTATCCTGGAGTTGCATGATAGCGCAGTTCTGGAGATTCCGACTATTTTTCAGGGGCTGTTGTGATGCAGAGGTAATGTCCGCGTATCTGGGTCAGATGATCCAGGTTCAGAGCTCACCTTTCCCCCAGGAATATCAGAACAAACCTCTGGACCTGACTCTGCTGCCTCAGGTCTTTGGGACCCAATAAATGTCAGGCCTGTGTTTACAACATAGCCACCCACTCCGAAAGTAACCCAGCGAGAAACCAAGCGTACCACCCAGTAACTTAGCCAATCCATTCTCCCCTGACTGCTATGCCATTTAGTAGGACCATTTTTTTCTGCGTTTGGAACTTTATATTTCCATTTAATCCCCGATAACTCTTGATTCCTCAACCAAGCAAGCACCCAGCCACATTGTCATAAAAAAAGAGTTTAACCCAACGCCTTCTGAGGAATAGTTTCCTAGGCGCTTGGAATTGACGATAAGTTGTTAGGTAAATGCAAAAAAAAATTGGCCGGTTGTAAACAGGAATCTCAACATTTATTGATTGTATGTCCCATTACTGCAACAAGCTTTTAGTTAGACCACGGGGACTGGTGGATCCTGTAGGTGTATCACTGAGCTGCGAGGGCGATTCTAATCTCTTGCCTACCTGAGCACCTCTTCCGTTTCGACTCCCTTCCCAAGTCATAACTGTCTAAATATTTTAAAAATGTTTAAAGTAAAAATATAACGTCGAAAGGCGCTTCACGGCGGCGCTGTCACTTCCCCACGCTGTGTTTGGGGTGAGTGTGGACAGGACTGTTGACAAAAAGCATGGAACGATCCCAGGGTTTTGTTGTGGTTTGAATGTTGACCCGGATATCAAGAGGACAACAGTCCACTCTCCTCCGCGGATCTCGGTTTAAAGGTTTATCCCAGGGTAGGATAGCCGGATATAACATCACTCCTCACCCCTACCCTAACATCTCCCCACACCCTAACATCATCCCCTCATTCCACACCCTAACATCACTCCCTTACTCCAACCCTAACGTCACTCCACACTAATATCATCCCCTCACCCGACACCCTAACATCACCCCACCTAAACATCACCCCCTTACTCTGACCCTAACATCGCCCCACCCTAACATCATCCCCTTACCCCATACCCCAACTCCCCCCACACCCTAACATCACCCCACCCAAACATCATCCCTTGCCACCTACCTTCAAAATACTCCGGCTCTAATGTCAGCCCCTCACTTTCGCCCAAACACCACACACTCAGCTCCACCCTAACATCACCCCCTCACCCCACCCAAACATCACCCCCTGATCCCCACCCTAATATCTTCCCCTCACCCTCACCCAAACATCACACCCACACCCCACCCTAACATCACCGCCTCACCACCACCCTAATATCATCCCTTCACCCCCACTCAAACATCAATTCCTCACCCCCACCCCAACATCGCCCTGTCACCCTACCACAACACCCCCTCACCACACCCTAATATCATCGCCTCATCCCCACCCTAATGTCACCCTCTCACCAGCTACTCGAACATTACCCCTTCACCCCATTCTAACACCAACCCCTCACCCTCACCCTAGCATCACCCCTCACTCCCACCCTAGAATCAACCCCTCACCCTAACATCACCCAGTCAGCCCCACCCTAACGTCACTCCCTCACCTCTACCCAAACATCACCCCCATCACCCCATCCTAACACCATCCCCTCACCCCCACCTAGCATCAGCCCCTCACCCCCACCCATAACATCACCCCCTCACTCCCAATCAGCCCCAGGAAGACGCTCAAGTTTCAGCCCGAATAGCTTCCAGTGGGCCATGAATCTACCAACCTGTCAGTCAGAGGTTGGGAGGATTCGATAAATCCAATGGATCCCATGGGCACTAACTGGAATAGAGTTATACCGATATAGAGCACGGAAACAGACCCTTCAATCCAACTCGTCAATGCCGACCAGGTATCCTAGATTCATCTCGTCCCACTTGGCCCATATCCCTCTAAACACTTCCTATTCATATACCCATACAGATACTTTTTAAATGTTGTAATTGTATCAGCCTCCACCACTTCCTCTGGCAGCTCATTCCAGACACTCACCACCCTCTGCATGAAAAAGTTGTCCCTCACATTCCTTTTCAATCTCTCCCCTCTCGCCTAAGCCCCCTAATTTTGGACTCCCAGATCCTAGGATAAAGGGACCCTGGTTACAAATCTTTACAATAGATTGCAACATTACAGGGAAATGAGCAACGCAGTGAAATTGGACTAATACAGCGAGTTACACATACATCGCTATCTCTCTCCTTAAAACGAAACAGAGAACTGGAAATGCTGGAGATTTGAAACTGAAACAGAAATTGGTGCAGAAACTCCGTGTGGCAGTATCTGTAGAGAGGGAGACACCTTTCGAGTCCAGTTACTCTTGTTCAGAACGGCTACTGTCTTCTGTAAAAAAATCACTGCGGAAAGAACTGCGGATGCTGGAAATCAGAAACAAAAAACAGAAATTCTTGGGAAAAATCCAGAGCAGAATCAGAACTGTTCTGCGGGAGGATCGCGGGACCTGAAACTTTAACTCTGATTTCTCTGCACAGGTGCTGCCAGACCTGCTGAGCTTTTCGCGCAATTTCTTTTGTTTTTTTTCTCTCTCTCATCTACTTATTTAACGAAATGGGTTAAACAACATCCGATTGGGTACTGTGACAAAAGATCGGAACGTTAACGGAAACCTACAACATGATTATAGAATTGTGTCAGAATTAAATTAAAATGCCATTTCTCAGAGTGTCCTCTGGGATTTGAAAATAATCTTCAGTCTGTTGTACACACAGCGGCACTTTCCAACAATTCAAAACAATTGAACCTTAGAAACATATTTCCACAATTAATTCGATCATTCAACCCAGACTTTACACAAGCAAATAAAGAATGAGCCGAAGTGAGAATTTTAACCGATCGTTTTCAAACAGTACGTGAAATGTAAATGACTCCAAATTCGACTTTTCTTTAGGGGAGAAGCAAGATTTTTTTTCAAGGATCTTGTACAAAGTTCTATCTTAAGATAATGGTTTACCCTGCCTCTCCCGGTCTGAGCGGAATCCGCCGTCTTTCGCATCCCTGAGAATCTTTTGGAAACGTCGAATTTCCGATCTCTCGCACCCGCAGTTCTTTGTTTTGTTTTCATCTTGTTGAAAGCCAGCGTGGGGTTGGTAACGAAATAACCCAGGTTATTTCGCGCACATTTCCGAAGCGCCGCTGTTTTAGTAGCGTTCGTTAGAAATTCAAATCACCCATTCAACTCAGGAATGTAACTACCAAAATCAAATAAAAAACTCAACACATTAATTTATCTTCTGAATATGTTGTAATCAGCGCCCCGGGAATAAGATATATTCAACGTGAAATGATCGATGATTGTGATGCTAACTGAAGACTACTAATCGATATCGAATTGACAAGAGTAGATTTATGTTCAAATTTAAATTCTAACTCAGCGAGAGGGCTGTACAAAAATGAACTCGGGTGGAAGTCACTGAGAGCCGTTAATCTTTCACGAATATCGTAAATTAAAGGGAGAGGGTATTAATTAAACTCAGAGAGAGCACGGTCCGAAACAGAGGCTGAACCCGGGGACCAAATTAAATCCTATCTAACGCGAGGCAGGGCATGTAGATAAAACTAATCGCGGATATCTCCTCTAGAATTGAAAGCCAGACGGACCACTTGCCCTCCCAGTTACACGGGGAGAGGTTCTGTTTCCTTGGGGTAGACACAGCGCTGGAATTTGCGGCTGCATTTGGTCCACAGGCGCCTGACCGGGGAGTTGAGAATGTACCTCTAACCGCGCAGATTGTACTGGGTTGCTTCCGGTAAATCTTTTACATTTTGAGTGCATTTAGATCTGAACATTTGTAACCGGTTTGACTCAAAGTGAGGAATTATCCTCCAACTCCGCGAACAGAAATGAGAGTGGGAACACGTCTCTTCCTAGCCGGGTTGTAATAATTTAATCTCCCAGTCCACATTATAGAGTTAATGTTGTCATTTGCGACCGCCTGGTTTGGGCAGATTTGATTGGAAATCTTGTAAATAGTTACAATAACTCAGTAGAGTTATTCGGGGTGTCAGTGAAGACTGAAGTAATTGTTTTACATCTCGTTTGTGTATTCATTCAGCGTTCAGTGTGTGCGAGACAGTTGGGTAACTCTAATACAGTGCGCCGAGAGGCTCCTTGGTCTCCTAAATACTACTCAGGAAAAAAAGGCAGCATTTGGGATTTTGGAACGCGGATAAATTGGCTGGAGCTACCGGGTTTCCCTGCTGTACAGCTGGGAAAGCACAGATCCGCAGACCCTTAAACTGTTTTATTCCGTTTCTCAATGAGTCAGGGAGATCGAGCGTTTAATGAGACGATAAACATTATTAACATTATTATTAACATTAATAAACATTATTAAAACTGCGCCCGATTTGGGGCTAACTTCGTCTGCCAAGCATTTCTATTTTATACTATTTATGGAAATTTAATTCACAAGGCGAAGTCCCGCAAAAAATAGCAACGACATCACCTCAAAGCAAAAGTCTGACTGCTAACAGTTTCCAAAAAATGTGTAGCACGTACGTAGAGCTCCCGAGTTGCTTTACAAACATAAAGGGAGAGTCTTGACTAGTTTTCAACTCTCCCGTCCTATTCCGAAGATAAGTTGTACTCAGAGCTGACTTCACAATGTTTTAGTGTAGGGACCAGAAAGATTATTGCTGCCGGGAGGGACTGAGGTATGGTGCGGGCAGGGCACTGTGAAAGGTGCACAGCAAGGCAGCTTACAGTGGGAAGTGGACTGGCACTAAGTTGTGTTACTTGCTGAAGTAAAGTTGGCCGTTGCGGCTCGTGCAAATAAAAACAAATAAGACTTGTAAACCAGAAAATGACCGTAGCTGTTGAAACACAACCTCTTTTTGCATTTTTTTCCCCTTCTTACCCTCCTGGGGTAAATTGAAAGCTCTGCACTGCTCCATCTGCACCTTTCAGTTGACCCTATCTCTGGAGTTAGTGGATGTTCTAAAGAAGGGTCACTGGACTCCACATTAACTTTGCTTTCTCTCCACAGATGTGCCAGATCTACTAAGTTTTTCCAACAATTTCTATTTTTGTTTCTGATTTCCAGTGTCCACAGTTCTTTGTTTTCTTTACAATGCAATCTGTGAACCCTATCTCACACTGATATCACTGTTATGATCCCAGATGATGGTAAATAGATTACAGATGAAATCTGGTTAGGTAGGTAATATAGTTAATTTTTTTTGTTCGTTTCTATGGTCGTTATTCACTGAAACATGTTCATATGTGGTTGTAAAAGTTCATTAACAGCAGAACATAGGTTTACTGCACAAAAGAATAACAGAAAAAACAAACAAATCTTTATGGCAGTTAGATCTTAATCCAAACATCAAAACAAAGTTTCACCCTGTTTCCCAACACTGTCCATTACAAGGATTCAATCTAAGAAATATTACACCTCTCTCAGCTTTTCAAAATTTTCACTTAACTGGCTTCTCCCAGCTTCTTTCCTCTGGAAAGCAATTTACAATTCCTTTCCAAGTTTGCTGGGATGAAACTTTCACAATTCAAATGGCCTCAATCTGGTTCAGTTGTAACAAGCAGGATGACAGCATGGTGACTCATGGTTAACGCTGCTGCCTCACAGCACCAGGGACTTGGGTTCAATTCCATCCTCTGGCACTGTTTGTCTGTGTGGATTTTATACATTTCCCTGTGTCTGTCCGGTCTTCCTCCAGGTGCCCACTTTTCTTCCCACAGTCCAAAAGTGCGCGGGTTAGTTGGACTGGCCATGCTAAATTGCCCATGGTGTCCAGGAATGTGAAGGCTAGGTGGATTAGTCATTGGAAATGCAGGGTTACAGGGATAGAGTGAGGGTTGGGTCTAGTTGTAATGATCTTCCGACAGTTCATTGTGGACTTAGTGGGCCAAATGGCCGGTTTCCGCACTGTAAGGATGCTATGAATTGGAAGACTTCTACAAAACCTTCCCATCTTGGAAATTTCACAGACTAAAACCTACCACTGTCACAGTGACTGGTTGCCCAGAGTAATCTAAAAAACTTCACACTCCTGCTGGGAGAAAAATGATCTCATTCTGAGCTGTACCTGTACCAGGATGTTGAATTTTCAGTTCTGAAACTAAAACCAAGGTAATTGCCTTAATATATTTACTCCATCTTCCATAAACTCAACAGCATACGGTTCTCCAACCACTTGACTGACTTCTTAAAACTGATACATTTAGATCACAGTCTGAGTGATTTCCTGACTTTATTTTTTAAAACAAAAGCCTTCACAGAACTGACCTAAATCCATCTGCCTCTATTTTAAATCCAAATCCAAAAAATGTAATACTATATGTATTTATCAAAGCCTACTCAATGTGCATATTGCAAGTAACCATTGTTATTTCAGAAGAGACAGCTGATAGTTATAGTCAAATAATTGTGTTTCACATTCCTATCACTATAATTTTGGTTAAACCTGGTCCATTAAATTTAGAGTTTGCATTTTTGTGGATTTATCATCTGTTCCCTCACTGAGGACTCACTTCCACTGCAGTTGATTGGCCCCTAATTATATCTGCCCCATTTCCCAATCTTCTGCTGTACCCCTTCTCCTCCATCCCAGAATCATAATCTCTCATCTTCCATCCCAGCAACCTCCACATTTGATAAACGTCCTCAGCCATTTGCAACCGTGCATGCAGCAAATTATCACCAAACATAGAGCTCCCTTTATTCCTTTCCCATTGCACATTCTAAAATGACTGTTTAAAATTCTGTCACAGAATGTGGCTAGGTCAGCCACATTCGATGCCCTGCCCTAATTGACCTCAAGAAGGTTAAGGGGCCACCTTGCTGAATCATTGCAGGCCAAGTCATGTAGATTCACAAGCATTGCTGTTAGGAAGAGAATTCCAGGATTTTGACCCACAACAGAGAAAGGACAACCATATAGTTCCAAGGCCAGATTGTTTGGACCTTGACAGGGAATTTGCAAGTGGGAATCTTTCAATGCATCTGCTGCCCTGTTCTTTAAAGTGGTAGAAATCGCAAGTTAGGAAGGTACTGTTGAAAGAGCCTCAGCAAATTATTGCAGTACAACTTGTAAATGATAAACATTGGTGCCACTGTGTGTTATTGGTGGAGAGAGTGAAAGTCAGTGGTCATGGATGGAGTGTCAATGCATCAGGCTGATTTGTCCTTCCAGGAGGACATGAGGAAAAGGAAAAAGATGGTTGTTCTTAATTGATGAGGTCTGTAAAGTAGTGAGATATGGTCTTGGGGTCAAAGAATCAAACTGCAGAATCTACATTCAGAACATTGAGACCCTTCAGAATCATTTCTCCCTGTAACTCCTGAAACACAGACTCACAGCAATGCTCCAGCATCTCCAGGCACCGCAATCAAGCCAACCCCAGCTCAGAGCCTCCCAGTCCCAGGCCTGCAAAAGACCTCGCCTGTTTTTTATTCTTTGTAGGATCCACAACCTGAACTCACAAGCATTTCTGAAGAAGGGTCTAGGCTCGAAACGTCAGCTTTCCTGCTCCTATGAAGCTGCTTGGCCTGCTGATTTCATCCAGCTCTACACATTGTTATCTCAGATTCTCCAGCATCTGCAGTTCCTACTATCTCTGAAACTGCAGAATCAGTTTGGGTGAGGCAAAGAGTTAGCAAAGCAAAGAAATCACTAGTGAGAATAGGTTATTGGCCACCTGACAGTAGGTACGCTGCAGGACACCACATAAATCAAAAAGTATTGGGACTTTGTAAGGAAACTATTACAACAATCAAGGAGGTTTTAGTCATTAAATAGACTGGACAAATGAAATTGCTTAAACTATTCCAAAAGATGAGGTAAAAAAGCGTACTCGTTTAGTTTCTTAGTACAATACGTTCTAGAACCATATACAGAACAGTTTATTTCTTATCCTGCAATGTAAAATGAGACAAGATTAATAATGACCTCATAACAAAGAATCTTCAAGGTTAGAATTAACATAACGTGATAGAATTTTTCATTCAGTTGGATGGTGAGGAATTTGGCTTTGAAACTAATGTCCTTAAACTTAAATAAAGGCAATTGAAACCATACAAAGACAGTGTTATCTACACAACTATAAACAAAAATTAGAGCATGAGACAAAACTAACAAAAATGTAAGTACAACAGTAAGATTTTGTACGAATATTACAGTAGGAGAGTAGCAAAATTAAGCATTAATTGCTGACAAGAAGAGACTAGGAAAGCAGCAGTTGGTAACTTCGGAAATTGTAGAGCCTTTGAACAAGTATTTTGTATTTATCTTCACTTTAGCAAACAAATCAAGTGACAAAGGAGAGGGGGGAGTTTGAAATTGAAATTAAGCTCACTCAAGGAAAACTACAGAAAAAAACTAATGTCCCTAAATATCAATAAGTCCCCGGATGACAACGTTACTAGCAGAGTGTATAAGTGTAACCTGTAGCTGTAGCACAATTGGATACCAAAAAGGCATTGATGCAATGCCATATAAATATTTACTGTGCAAGGAAAGAGCTCACAGTAAAGTGGGTGATTTTTAGGATGAATAGTCAATTGGGTAACTAATAGAAAGGAGAGAGTTGGAATAAATGGTAGTTTTCAGATTGGCAAATTGTAATGAGTGTAGTGCTGCAGGGCACAGTGCTGCAATTGGAAATGGAGTACAAAGCGGTAAAATCTGAGACCAATCCTTTGGCAGGAAATATAGTAAACAGAACAATAGTTGAGTGGAGAGATTTTGCAGAATGCTATGAGACTTAAGTTCCCTTCAACACAAGTCACAAAAGATTAGCATGCAGGTACAGCAAATAATTAGGAAGGCAAATGGCATGCTTATTTTTATTGTAAATAGAATGTAAAGGAAATTTTGTTACGAATGCGTTGGGCATTGATGAGATTGCGCCTGCAGTAATATGTGCTGTTCTCATCTTCTGACTTAAGGATGGTTGTATTTGGAAGCAGTCCAGTGAAGGTTTATTAGGCTAATTCCCAGAATTAGGAATCATTTTGAGGTAAAGGTTGTGTAGATTGGGCATATACTCATTGGTGTATGAAAAGATAGAAAGGGCTGAACAGGGTAAGTGCTGGAGGATGTTTCCTCACTTAGGGGAATCCAGAAGTAGGCTCACCCCATTCAAGACAAAGATGAGGAATTTCTTGCAGAGAGCCACTAGTCTTTTGAATTCTCTTTCATGGAGAGCTATGGCACTTGGGTCATTGAGCACACTCAAAGCTCAGTTGATTTGTTTTTTGATTGACAAGAGAGTAACGGTTTTGCAGATAAGGTTGGGCAATGAATTAAGGCCACAATCAGATTAGCTGTGATCTTATCGAATGGCAGAGTAGTCTTGATGGGTTAAAGATTCATTGCTTTTTGATCATATGACCCATGCTTTAGAATCCCAGCAAGCATTTCAGATGAAACAGTAATTGAAACATTCTGCTTTAAAGTTAAATTACTTTGCTGTTTAAAGTGCGGCCTTCTGTAAAATAGGGAGACCAATGCAGTTTAGGGGATTGATTGACTTAATAACTCAATTCAGTTTACAAATTGTGACACTAAGTTTCTAGTCAAATGTCATTTTAATCTTTCATCCCACCCACAATCAGATCTACGTGTCCTTCCGAACCTACACTGTTGATAGAAGCTTGAGGAATAAAACATCTCTTTTAACCATACACCTGACAACCATTGGACTCAGCACAGATTTTAACAAATTCAGACCTTAACAACTGCTGCTTTTTTTTTCAGCAGCGAGTGTTGTTAATGATTCTGCTATTGACATTTACAACACTGATAGATCCATCTTTACTGGACCCATTATCATTCCAATTGCCTTGCATCATCATCCCTTTTGCCATTAAACTACTTTCATTTTGTTCTGTTCCTACCACTTTGCCTATCTTGGTGTTTGATTAAAAGTTATTACATCTCAAATGTTTTCTAGTTATGACCTGAAGCTTCAATGATTTCTCTTTTTGCTGATGCTGTTTGGCCTACTGAGAGTTGCCAGCATGTTTTTTTAATTATTTCTAATTTACAGCATTCGTGATTTTTTTTGGTGTAATCAGTTCATAACCTTAACTAGTTAGTGTCTTGTTCTCTTGACCAGCACCACTGTAGACAGCAGACAACTACTTACTCATATGCAATAGTATATTGACTAATCAATTTTTGCGCTGCATCCTCTGGCAAAAATCTATCTACTCACCAGGCCTGTAGCGTTATCTGTGACATTGTTTGAGATATACTGGAAATCAGAATAAATTACAAGTTATTGGTAGTGACTTCATTTTATTTAAACAAACTCTCCTCATTTGAATATGCTACAGAAAAAAAAAACCATATCTTGAAATGCATATATCATTTTATACAGCTTCAGTATTGTAGTGAAATGTGTAAAGGCATGAAATGTCCTGTTTCACAGATATATGGTCAAATTCACAGTTGGCATCAGAGTGGCATGGTATCTCAGTGTTCAGCACTGTCGGTCTCACAGCATCAGGGACCCAGGTTCGATTCCATTCTCAGGCAACTGTCTTTGTGGAGTTTGCATGTTCCCCCATGTCTTTGTAGCTTTCCTTTGGTTTCCTCCCATTGTCCAAAGATGTGCAGGTTAAGTGGATTAGCCATGGGAAATGCAGGACGACAGCATTAGATGCTGTTTGGAGTGTCAGTGTGGACTTGATGAGCTGTATGTCCTGCTTCCATACTGCAGGCATTCTATGATTAGGTCACATAAGGATTTGGTCACCTTAGGACAAGTGGACAAAGGCGTAAAGGAATGTCCACAAGGAGAGTGGGTGAAGGTTCCAGGAGAAAATTCCAGTGTTAAAGACCTAGACAGTAGAATTCACAATGGCCAATGTTGGAGTGATCAAAATTAAGGATTTTCAAGAGCTCAGAAATGGAGGAGTGAAGAGATCTCAGAGGGCTGTAATGTCTGAGGTGGTTGCAATTCTAGGGATTGATGTAGGCATGAACTGTCTCAAAAACAAAGATGAAAATTTAAAAATTGATATGTTTCCAGGCTGTACACCAGGTGAAGATAGCAAGCACATAGGATAATGTGTGAACAAGGCTTGGTGTGAGTTAGGCTGAAATCAAATTTATAAAGGATGCAAATTGTCATTGCATGGAATGTCATAAAACTGCTCCAAGTTCAATTATCACTGTTGGATAGACTATGAACACTTGAAGTATGGCAATATACTCTGTTAGCTGCACTGTCGCATGGGTTCCAGTTTATTACTTGGTAGGTGGTTGTGTTGAGGCTGCTCCTTCCAAATGATGGTGTACATACATGCATCTACTTCCTTTATTGAGAGATAACTGCATCTTTTAGGCCCTGTAATACTACGAGATCACAGTATCCAATTGACCAAAGGGGCAAGTAACTGCTGCTGCATTCAGTGGAGAGGACATCTTACCCAGTCATACGGGATGTTCACAGGTAAAACATTCTCAGTGGTGACAATGGACAATAGACAATAGGTGCAGGAGTAGGCCATTCGGCCCTTCGAGCCAGCACCACCATTCATTATGATCATGGCTGATCATCCACAATCAGCATCCTGTTCCTGCCTTATCCCCATAACCCTTGATTCCACTGTCTTCAAGAGCTCTATCTATCTCTTTCTTGAAAGAATCCAGAGAGTTGGCCATCACTGCCTTCTGGGGCAAAGCATTCCAATATATCCACCACTCTCTGGGTGAAGACGTTTTTCCCCAACTCTGTTCGAAATGGCCTACCCCTTATTTTTAAACTGTGTCCTCTGGTTCTGGACTCACCCATCAGCGGAAACATGCTTCCTGCCTCCAGTGTGTCCAATCTCTTAATAATCTTATACGCCTCAATCAGATCCCCTCGCATCCTTCTAAACGCAAGTGTATACAAGCCAGTCGCTCCAATCTTTCAACATATGATCGACCCGCTATTCTGCAAATTGACCTTGTGAACCTACACTGTACTCCTTCAATAGCCAGAATGTCCTTCCTCAAATTTCGAGACAAAACTTCACACAATACTCCAGGTGCGGTCTCACCAGGGCCCTGTACAGCTGCAGAAGGACCTCTTTGCTCCTATACTCAATTCCTCTTGTTATGAAGGCCAGCATGCCATTAGCTTTCTTCACTGCCTGCTGTACCTGCATGCTAGCTTTCATTGACTGATGTACAAGAACACCTAGATCTTGTTGCACTTCCCCTTTACCTAACTTGACTCCATTTAGATAGTAATCTGTCTTCCTGTTCTTGCCACCAAAGTGGATAACCACACATTTATCCACATTAAACTGTATCTGCCAGGAATCCGTCCACTCACTTGGCCTGTCCAAGTCACCCTGTATTTTCTTAACATCCTCCTCACATTTCACACTGCCACCCAGCTTTGAGTCATCAGCAAATTTGCTAATATTACTTTTAATGCCTTCATCTATATCATTAATGTATACTGTAAACAGCTGCGGTCCCAGCACCGAACCTTATGGTACCCTACTGGTCACTGCCTGCCATTCCGAAAGGGACCGGTTTATCACTACTCTTTGCTTCCTGTCAGCCAGCCAATTTTCAATCCAAATCAGTATTTTGCCCCCAATACCATGTGCCCTAATTTTGCTCACCAATCTCCTATGTGGGACATTATCAAAGGCTTTCTGAAAGTCCAGATACACTACATCCACTGGTTCTCCCTTGTCGACCTTCATAGATATATCCTCAAAAAATTCCAGAAGATTAGTCAAGCACAATTTCCCCTTCGTAAATCCATGGAGGTCTGGTCTGATTCTAAGGTTGGGTTATTTATCTGATCATAGGGTTTTTTACTACAGTTGAGATTGATATACATAACTGATAACATCAAAAAAAAACTCAGTTGAACTGTTTCACTGTCAGTGGCCAGCAGCTCCTTTAATACAGTTTGCAAAGGCTGCTTCCCACCAGACATCCATTTCAAGGGAACCGGCAAAAGGTCATAGACAGTAGGAGAAAGCCTGGTTGACCCTCAGAGAGGGACGTTTGGGGGATTGGAGGTGGGGTTTGGGTGGTAAACACATTTCTAAAATGCTCCCATTCCATCTGAAATATGCCTTCCCCCCTCACATAAGGTCTGCTCCTACCTCCCAAGTCACTGCTCCCAACCTCCATTAAGACTCCTATTCCCCCCTGCACAATCACTTTGGAGTGGGGTGCTCCCCCTTTAGTGAGGGACAGACTCTCATTTCTGGCCCAATTACCGAGGATGTGTTCCCTGCCAACTATATTCTGGGTAGCAAGTAAGAATCCTGCCATCCAGGAAGTCCTGCTCCAAGTTTTCAAATCCCATCTCAGCCTGACCCCCCACCCTAACTCAGTAACTTCTTCCAGTTCTCTAAATCAATGAATCTCTCAGGCCCTCCAATTCCAGTCTCTTATGCATTGAAGTTTAATCATTCCATTACTGGAGGTGCTACCTTTAGCTGTCCAGGCTCTGAGCTCTGTAAATCCCTCTCTACACCTCTCCTCCTTTAAGACATTACTTTTGTGCCTCTGTTGTCCAAGCTTTTCACCAACTGCCCTCATAACTCTGTATGTGGCTCAGCGTCATATTTTGTTTGAAGTTTCTGTGTGAAAAGCAGTTGGATGTTTTGTTATGAATGGTGCTATATGAATGCAAGCTGGTTCAGCCAGTCATGGCAACTTTCAAAGGCTCAAGGTACAGCTTACTGCATAGACATTAGGATTAAGACTTTGAGAAGCATGGGTCAGAGCATTCATCCAGCCCCTTCTTGGAAGGAAGATCAGCTGACCAACTGAGGAAAGATCCATTCTGCACTCTTGTAATGCAATAAAATGTTGCAGAGGGGGAGTACATCTAAGTGCAAGAAAGTCCTATTCTCTGGACCTGCCAGCCAGTCTGATGGTCTACATCTCCAGAAGCCCCAACAGCACCAAGTGCTCAGTAGTGGACAATGCCAGGACTGTGGGCACTGAAAGTACAGAGGCACATGAAATTCAGCTAGGTCTGAATGATTTTCACTGCTTGCTGAATCACAATGTCACAAAATTGTTATGGCCCTGAAGGAGAACATTTGGCCAATTATGTTTTGTACTGGCTCTTCAAAAATGGCTTATGACAATGTCATTCTCGTTCTATTTCCCAATTATTTTCCCCATTGTTTCCATTCAAAGGTACATCTACAACTTCAGAATCGCAAGAGTTTAGCAGGAGACCAGTCAGCACATTGAGTCTGCATTGCCTGTCTAAGCATTTCAACTGAGTGCAAATCTCCTGCCTTTTTCTTACAACCTGCACACTGCTTCTATCTAAGTAATCATCAAATGTTTTCTTGAATGTCTCAATTGAACCTGCCTCCACCAAACTTCCAGGTGGTATATTCTATTCTCTAATTACATGCAAATTGTGTCAACAGAATTGTACCCTACACACTCAAGACTAGACATTAATACAGATTAAGCAGAGTAGTGATCCTACCACTATCACTGTGAAACTCCATTCAATACCTTCGTCAAGTTGGAAGACAAAAAAATTCACATTACTCCCTGCTTTCTATCACTCAGTCAACTCCATAGCCATGCTATCACTGTCCCTCTTATTCCTGGGGCTTCAAAACTGCTGAACAGCCTGCTAATTGGCAAATTATTAAAGGCCTTTTGGAAATCCATGCACACCACATCAATTGTAATATCCTCATCTGCTATCCTCTCTGCTAGATCACTAAAAGATGAATTTAGTTAAATTTGACCATTCCTTAACAGAACTGTTCTGGCATGTCTTAGTGAACCTATGGTACAATATGAGTATCAGTAGAAAGTTCTTGCAGAATTCTAACATGCTTTTCTTGCCCAACAATATACCAATAAAGATCCAGGATAAACGTTTATTTACCTCCTTGCTGTTTCTAGACTTTCCTCATTTTGCATTAGCTTATATAACTGTTATTATATTCTAAATGGGATCCATTATGTGAAGCAGTTTGAATGTGACAAAGAAATAACTTTCATTTGTATACAACTTACACAATATTAGAACATCTCAAAGCGCTTTACATGTCACGAAATGCATTTGACGTATAATTCCTGGCAGAGTTCAGGAAATGAGACTTCTAATTTGTCCACAGCAAGCTTCCAAAAAAGGAAGCACAATCATGACCAATTGTAGTAGTGATATTAGTTGAGTGATAGTTCTTAGCCAGGAGAATAACTCCCCTGCTCTTCTTTGAAGAAATTCCAGGGAATTGTTTAAGTCTATGTATGAACGTAGGCAATGCTTTGATTCAACATCTCGTCCAAAAGATAGTGTCTCTGACAGTTCAGCGCTCCTCAGTGCTGCACTGAGGTAACAGCAGACAGCCCTTGGATTCACACTGAGCTTAAGCATCCTATCTTCATAGAAATATATAGATATGAGTATTGTCTTGAAGGATCACTAGTCATTTACAATTACATCTAGATTGAAGAATGAGCAATGGGCTATATGGAGTTACACTTTAAACAAAACAAAGCAATTATGTCCAAGTTTAGCCCTTGTAAGGACAAAGGAGATCGCAAGTAGCCCTAGGAGATTGCAATTTATAAAAATGTTGAGCATAAAAATGCTGTCATCCCTGATGAAAAATTATCAGTCTTCACTATTAGGAAATAAAAACCAAAAGAACTGTGGATGCTGTAAATCAGGAACAAAAACAAATTTGCTGGAAAAGCTCAGCAAGTCTAGCAGCATCTGTGAAGGAGAAAACAGAGTTAATGTTTCAGGTCTTTGACCCTTCCTCAGAACTGATGGTGGCTGGGAAAACGTCAGTTTATATGCAGAAAATAGGGAGGTGGGTGGGTAGGGAGTAAACGATAGGATAGAGCCCAAAGAGAGAGAAAGGTAGTTGGATAGACAAAGGAGTGGCTAACGATCAGGCTGGGAGGGTGAATAGTTGTTAAAAGGGACTGTTAGTGACTAACAACAGGGAGTGTGTAGTGACAGGCTATGTGGTAACAAAGCCTGATGTGTGGGGTGGGGGGCTGGGGCATGGGAGAGTTTAGGCCCTAAAATTATTGAACTCAATATTGAGCCCAGAGGGCTGTAGGGTCTCCGAGAGGAAAATGAGGTGTTGTTCCTCCAAATTAAGTGTTGTTCTGGACTATACATCCTCATACCCCACTTCCTGTAAAGACTTCATCCCATTTTCTCAGTTCCTCTGTCTCCGTCGCATATGTTCAGATGAGGCAAACTTCAACAAGGGAACCTCAGACATGTCCACCTCCTTCCTCAACCAGCTCCGTTGTCGACAGGGCCCTCAATCGGGTCCAACCCATCTCCCGCAATTCTGCCCTCACCCTTTCTCTTCCCTCCCACAACAGCAATAGGGTTCCCCTTATCCTCACCTACCATCCCACCAGCATCCACATCCAGATGATCATCAGACACCACTTCTGCTTCCTCCAGCAAGATGCCACCACCAGACACGAATTCTCCTCCCCTCCCTTGTCCGCCTTCCACAGGGACCATTCCCTCCGGGACAGCCTGGTCCACACTCCCTTCACCCCCACCACTCCCCACGGGCCTAAGGCACCTTCACCTGTAACTGGTGAAGGTGCAACACCTGCCCATTTACCTCCTCCCTCCCCAGTATCCAAGGGCCCAAACATACCTTCCAGGTGAAGCAACACCTCACCTGCACTTCCAAGAATCTACTCTACAGCATTCGCTGCTCATAATGTGGTCTCCTCTACACTGGGGAAACAAAGCAGAGACTTGGTGACCGCTTCGCAGAACATCTACATTCTGCTTGCAAACAAGACCCTGAGCTACCTGTTGCCTTCCACTTCAATGCACCACCCTGCTCCCTGGCCAACATCTCTGTCTTTGGCTTGCTACAGTGTTCCAGTGAAGCCCAACACAAGCTGGAGGAACAACACCTCATTTTCCGCTTGGGGACCCGACAGTCCTCCAGACTCAATATTGAGTTCAATAATTTTAGGGCCTAAACTCTCCCATGTCCCAGCCCCCACCCCACACACCAGGCCTTGTTACCACATGGACTGCCACCACACACTCCCTGTTATTAGTCACTAACAGTCCCCATTAACAACTATTCACCCTCCCAGCCTGATCTTTAGCCACTCCTTTGTCTGCCCAACAGCCTTTCTCTCTCTTTGGGCTCTATCTTATCATTTACTCCCTACCCCACCCGCCTCCCTATTTTCTGCATATAAACTGATGTTTTCCCAGCTGCCATCAGATCTGAGGAAGAGTCAACAACTCGAAACGTTATCTCTGTTTTCTCCTCCACTAGTGCTCCAGACTTGCTGAGCTTTTCCAGCAACCTTTTTTCATTCACTAATGGGAAATTTCCCCTCAGGCTTTCATATATGTATATTTTTATCCTTCATTAATACAGATGAAGGCGTATACATCGAATCCCTACAGTACAGAAGCAGGCCATTCAGCCCACAGCAGTCCCCTGGAGAACATTACACCCACACCCAAACCCCTACACAATCACTGTAACTCTGCATTCCCCACGGCTAATCCAACTAACCTCCACCTGCGTGAGGAAATCAGATCACCCAGAGGAAACCCACACAGGCACAGGGAGAATATGCAAACGCCACAGGTTTGCCTAAGACTGGAATTGAACCTGGGTCACTGACACTGGGAGGCAGCAGTGCTAACCACTGAGCCACTGTGTGTGCAATATTGGGTATCCCTACATCTTAACTAAGAATTCCCATGTAGCCACTCATATTCACATCTGAGGCTTAGTCATGAAGCTGAATTTTTTAGTCATCAGGCAAAGTTTGGGGATGGAGTGGGGCTTTTTTAAAGCTACTCGTTAGTTTACTACATTGGCCTACGTACATTGAAATTGGAAGGAGCATGAGGGGAGTTCTTTTATCATTTTACATAGCATCATATTAAATGTACTCGTGAGCATTTCCTGTTTTTTCTCCATGCAATACAAAGGTTTTTTTTTAATTATCATTTTATTATTGAAATACAGTAGCGGGTGAGGTTTCTGTTAAGATTTTCTCTGATGACGCTTGTGTGACTGCATCTACAGGATGGATCCTGAATCGGAAGTTGGACCCACAATCTCTATGCGCATCTACCCATGAATTTGCTCCTCTCCATCTTTGTAGCCTTCCCCAAGTCTACATCCCTACAAGCCTCAAGCCTACAACTCCAATTCTGACCTCTTGCATGTCTCCAGTTTTAATTACTAAAGACCTAAGCTCTGGAACTCCCTTCCTAAAACAGTCTTTCTAACTCTCTTACCTCCTTTACAGTTCGAGTTACCACTTACTTCATTGGCCCAGCTTTTGGTCAACCATCTGAATATCTTTGTTCTGTATCTCAGTTTGCAACATTCACATGAAACTTTGGGATTTATTACTATTTTAAAGAAGTGCAAGTCATTGTTATTTTGTAAGTGCTATAATTAACACAAAACATTTTTAACGCTTTTAAAATATCTCGGCTTTAGTTGGTCTCATTTCCACCCAGATGTCTCAAAGCTCAGCTGGTACGCACCAGTTCTTCCCACTACCTGTCTAGTCTCTTTCCACATCAGGAAGTAGTTGGACTCAGGCCAACGGATATCTTAGTTCGGTCAGTTTCACATAATGGGTTCATCCTCCAATGCTTAGTGACCCCATTAACATCTAGCTTACTGGGTCTGTCTGAAGTGATAATGAGTTTAGGTTTCTTTTCTTTCATGACTTATGGTAACAGAAATAAAAGTCATTTGTCAGAGAAGAACTTGATACACAGCAAATAATTCTCTTCCTCAAGTAGTTGCTGGCAATCGTTTTGACTGGGCTGTGAGTTAAATAAACATACATTTCCTGAAAGCCTAGTTATTTAATTTATCATAACACAGTGGGCCTCTCATGATATTACTTTGTCTTTCCTGTTACTGTTCTTTTGTTCAGATTTCAGAGGCAGAGTTTTAGGAGAAATGATATTGCAGAAAGGAGCCCAATGGCTGTCTCAATGGACCTTATCTAATGCAACGAAGTCTTGCCTAACTGGGAATGGGGTGGTGGGCAATATGTCTTGTTATCCAACGCAATCTTGTAAAAGAACTGTGAGAACCCTAGAAAAATAAATTGCTGCAGTTTCTAGGCTTTCTACTGCTCTTCCACTGAAGTTATGGTGCATAAGTGCAAGACTGATGAAAATCCATCTCTTTGTGGAGCGTGTATGTGTGTGAGTGTGGACATCATTTGCACACTTGGAAACAAAGTCACACAACTGTTCTTGGACAAAACAGTTAAGCCACCAACAACTGCACCAAATATTATTTCTGCAGCAACTTTACAACATAAAACTTCATAAGCAGCTGCTCACAATGTGGTCTCCTCTACACTGGAGAAATAGACTGGGCAACCACTTCACAGAACATCCACTTTCTGCCCACAAAAAGGACCCTGAGTTTCCAGTTGCCTGTCACTCTAACACACCGCCCTGCTCCCTGGCCAACATCTCTGTCTCAGACTTGCTGCAGTGTTCCAGTAAAGCTCAATGCAAGCTGGAAGAGCAACACCTCATTTTCCACTTGGGGACCCTGCAGCCCTCTGGACTCAATATCAAGTTCAATAATTTTAGGTCCTAAGGCCTCCCATGCCCTGGTGCCCTACCCCACGCTCCAGGTCTTATTATCACATAGCCTGCCATTACACACTACTTATTATCACTAACATTAACAGCTCACTAACATTAACATTCACCCTCCCAGCCAGACTGTTATCAACTCCAAGATACCAAAGTGTGGAGCTGGATGAGCACAGCAGGCCAAGTGGCATCTTAGGAGCACAAAAGCTGACCCTTCATCAGAAAAGCTTTTCTATATATGGTACAAAATGGTCAAGAGATTAATAAGGAGGGAAAAATCAGAGTCAAGAGAAAGCTAGCTAGAAACAGATAATTTCTATAGATATTTAAAAAGGAAAACAGCTCATCAAGCAACAATTGGACCCGTATAAAGCTTTTCTGATGAAGCGTCTAGGCCCAAAACATCAGCTTTTGTACTCCTAAGATGCTACTTGGCCTGCTGTGTTCATCCAGCCCCATACTTTGATTTCTCGGATTCTCCAGCATCTGCAGTTCTCATTATCTCTCGTTATCAACTCCTTTGTCTATCCAACTGCTCTTCTCTCTCTTTAAGAACTATCCCCACCTAACATTTACTCCTTACCCCTTCTGCATCCCTATCTTCTGCATATAAACAAACGTTTTCCCAGCTACCATCAGTTCTGAGGAACGGTCACTGAACCCGAAACGTTAAGTCTGATTTTTTTTCTTCATAGATGCTGCCACACCTGTTGAGCTTTTTGAGCAACTTCTGTCTTTGGTTATAAACAGTTGTGCAGGAGCCCTATGGCAAAAAATATGACATTAAGTCGCATATAAAAAAATGAAGGCAACTGACCGAGCCTTTGGTGAGGAATTGTAGATCCTAAGGAGCATTTTATAAGATGGAAGAGAGAGGGTTTTGGGAAAGGAATCCCAGAGTTTAGGCACATGCACTTGAACGCACTGCTGTCAATGATGCCAGGATTGATGGAACAATAATGTGAGCTCTTTATTTGAAAGTAGGAATGTTTATAGATATGTTCTCTCAGAAACTACATATGGTACAATCTGGCCAAGGATTAATAAGGAGAGAAAGATCGGAGTTAAGAGAAAGCTAGCTAAAAACAGACTATTTCTGTAGATATTTAAAAAGGAAAACAGATCTTCAAGCAACAATTGGACCCGTACAAAGTAAGCTTGGGGCACAGGAAATGGAAAATAAGGAAGCTGCAAAGGAATTGACAGGTATTTTGTGTTTGCCATCGCTGCAGAGGATACAAGCAACATCTTAGAAGTGGCTGTAAATCAGGAAATCAAAGAAAATCAAGGAACTCCAGAAATTAACAATCACCAGGCAAGTGGGACTAAGCAAATCACTGGAGTTGCAATCTGAAAAGTCCCTGGGTGTGGATGGACCTCATTCTAGTGACTTAAAGCAAGTGGTAAATGAGATGATTCACATATTAGCTTTAACTTTCCAGAATTCTCTGTAATCAGGGAAAATTCCATTAGATGGGAAAAAAAAACAAATAGAGGTCCTTTATTCAAATATGTATGGAGGCAGGAGGCAGAAAACTGCTGACCAGTTAGCTTAACGTCTCCCATAGGAAAGATATTAAATTTTACTATAACAAGGCATTTAAAAGAAATCAAGGTAATTAGGCAGAGTCAACATGATTTTATGAAAGGGAAATCAAGATTAACCAATTTATTTGGGTGCTTTGAAGAAGTTATATTTGCTGTGGATTAAAGAGCTCTCTCGATTTAGATTTCCAGAAAGTATTTGATAAGGTGCCATATGAAAGGTTATTGTGGAAAATAGAAGCCCATTGTGTACGAGGTAACATATTGGCATTAATAAGAAAACAAAAACTAGTCATAAATTTGTCTTTTTCTGATTGGTATATATACGATGTGGTATGCCGTGTGAATCAATACCAAGACCTCAACCATTGCAATTTGTAGAAATGACTTGGACGAAGAGACCAAGTGTATTTGTTTATGCTACAAAGGTAGGTAGAAAATTCAACGATGAAGAGAGCATCAGGAGGCTACAAAGGATATTAGATATGTCAGGTGAGTGGGCAAAGATGTGGTAAATACAGTAAATTTTGTGAGAAATGCGAAATTATTCATTTTGGCAGGAAGAATCAAAAATAAATATTTCTCGAAATGAGGAGAAGTTGCAGAGTTCTTACATGCAAAGGGATCTGGATGTCCTAATGTACATAGGTGTTGCAAGTAATTAGGAAAATGAATAGAATGTAGGTATTTATTGCAAGGGGAATTGAATACAAAAGTGAGGTGTTATATATCAATTATACACAACACTGGCCGGTTGATATCTTGAGTACTGTGTTCAATTTATTGGTGCCCCTGCATTTCAGAGAAGTTCTACTGGACTAATACCTAGATTGAGAAGGTTGCCTTAATGGAAATGTAGGGTAGACTTTCACCTGCTGGAGCTCAGAAGAGTAAGAGACACCATCAGTGAAATATGTAAGATCCTGAAGGCTTTTGATAGGCTAGTTATAGACAGATGTTTCGCTGTGTGAGAGAATCAAGAACTGGGGATCACTGTTTAAAAATAAGATGTCATCCATTTCGGATAGGTAATTAACCTGCTTGACCAAGTTATGACACCTTCCATAGCCATCAAGGGCTGAATTGGGATTTGAACCTGAAACTGCTGGCCCAGAGGTGGGGAATACTACCTCTGCATCGCAAGTCTGCTGCTCAATGAGGACTGATGCTACAGAGCCACTCTTCATGATGGACTGAGAGGCCTCCTACTCAGGGTACAATCTGTGTGCTTGTCACCCTTATTGCTTCTTCCAAGTGATGTTCAAAATATTGGAATATCTCTTCATCAGCTGAGGGGTGCTGGATGGAGTTGGTGGGTAGCATTCTGTGGGTAGTTTAATTGGTCATGTTTTACCTGATGCTTTGACACTTCATGGGGCCCAGAGTCAATGTTGAGCCTTCCCGAGCAAATCCCTCCTGACTGAATACCACTGTGGATCTGTCCTACAGGGCATAACCAGGGATGGTCCATTGTAGTGCCTAGAACATTGATTCTGTGAGTATTAAAATATCACCTTGTTGCTTGGCATATCTTTGAGAAAATTCTCCCGAATCTTTTGCAAGCTCCCCCACGCCCACCTTGTCTCTGAGGTTGGTAAGGAGGACTATGGAAGGTCGACAGGGCTGGATTTTTGTTGAGTAGATAGATACATCATGGCCCATCTAGTTCCACTTTTTAATGATTCGATACAAGTAAATGGCAAGGCCTCTTGTGGCACCATGGCAGTGTCCCTACCTCTGAACCAAGAGGCCCAGGTTTAAGACCTACCTGCTCAGGCGATGTGTAATAACAGGTTGACAATATCTACAAGTGAATAGCATGTTAGGCCATTTGATAGGAGACTTAAGTGTCAGGGGTGTATCAGATGAGGTGGTGAATTTCCTTCCTTAAATGACATTAGTAAGCTGGCCTGCCCGTCCTCCCTGGACTGACCTATCTCCTCCCTACCTCCCCACCTACACTCACCTTTGCTGGCTCCAACCCCGCCTCTTTGACCAGTCTGTCTCCTCTCCACCTATCTTCTCTTCTATCCATCTTCTATCCGCCTCCCCCCTCTCTCCCTATTTATTTCAGAACCTTCTTCCCCTCCCCATTTCTGAAGAAGGGCTTAGGCCCGAAATGCCAGCTTTCCTGCTCCAAAGATGCTGCTTGGCCAGCTGTGTTCATTCAGCTCCACACTTTGTTATCTCAGTGAGCCAGACGTGTTTTTACAGCAACTCACGACATTTTCATAATCATTATGAGCATGACAAGCATTTTTAATTCCAGATTAATGAATTAAATTTAAATCCCACCATCTGCTATGGTGAGATTTGAGCCGATGCTCCGAGAACATTAACCCGGGTTTATGGATTAGTACACCAGTGACATACAACGGGACTTGAAAATAATGGTGAGGTTTTTAGATTTGAGACGTTGCTTAACTGGGAGCTGGTCTACCCTCAGCACAGGAGTGATATGTGAAGCACTGAAGATTGATTGGTAAACTGTTCAAAACAATAGATCAGTCAACAATGCTTTTAAATACCTTCCGTCACAAATAACTAAGATGTGACAATTAAAATGTTGTCAATGGGTCCATGTCTGGGTTGATGTCAGATGCTATTCTGCATCTCTTCTATCTGATCCAATGCAAATTATAACTCAGCTCCAGAAACGGATGCATGACTTCATCAGGATTTCAAATATAAACATTTCCTCTCCCTAATAAGAACACATCAGTGATTGGCAAGTGAAGTAGAGTGTTCTATTTTCACATTGCGTGTGCTTGACTGACTGTCTTTGAACTTGTGCCAATCTTTTAATTTGCAAAAGGAAATCATAGGAACATAGGATATTGGATTAGGAGGAGGCCATTCAGCCTTCAAGACTCCTCCATCATTCAGTAAAATTATGCCTGGCCTGATTGTGGAGCACTCTCCTGCAACCCAATGACCCCATATCCCTCGAATGCCAACAAATCACAGCAGTCATTTATGTACCTCAGCAACCGATTTAAAATGTACAACTACCCCTCAGAAATATGGAACCATATCCCAAGGGCAGTAAGAGCAATAAGAAGGGACTTTGGTCATCTGGTTATGTCCTCTTACATTCATTGGATACAAGTGGTGTATTATTAATTTTCTTAACTGACTGTGACTCCTCATCACTATTGTGCCATTGGGAGATGTGACTTTATAAGGTCTGGGTTCACTGCACATTTTGGAAACCTCATTGGGTAATGGTCTTCATACTGTGGGGTGTGTGAATCTGACTTTTTCTCCCTCACGCTGTTGAGGAAGTCTGACGCTAGTCATGCACCATCTTTATCCATTATTGTTTGCCAGGAAAGTGCATCCTACATTTTGGAGAATTTGGATAGATGGCAAGTTTGACAAGATTATTCTCACTTGCTCTCTGGACATGATCGCTGTTGACAATGATAACTCCACACCGAGAGGTGTAACATGTCAATAAAGTTGTACTGCACTTCGGGATGAGTGAATTGAAGGTGTGGACCATTCACTTGGTGAAGCCATTGGATCTGGGGCAATGTGGTGAGGATTTCAGATGGTTCATGTTCCCTTTGGCATACGCAGCCCTAAATGGTCTGCCCATACACTGTGACCCCTTGTCAGAAACAATTCCTGATATACACTGAACAGACTGAATATGGAACATGGTATATCTGTCACCAATATACTGGCAATTGGAAGTTTGTAGATATAAACAGTGACTAGCATAAAGTAATCTCGA
Organism: Stegostoma tigrinum; assembly: GCF_030684315.1. NCBI lineage: Eukaryota > Metazoa > Chordata > Chondrichthyes > Orectolobiformes > Stegostomatidae > Stegostoma > Stegostoma tigrinum. The sequence goes on along the minus strand of NC_081384.1, from coordinate 34,131,815 downwards.
TTCACATTAAATAGGCCAGTGGTAATTTCGGACTGATGGAGTCTTATATTGGTGCAGAGGCCCTCTACATTTCTGTGGTTGTTGGCTTCACATATCCTCAACAACTTTATAATGTCACTGCTAATCCCTGGCTAATAGACCATGTCATGTGCCAGTCGTCCCTATGCCTATATGCCCTTGGTGTAGTTGTGACAATACATCCAAGTTGAAAACTTTCCACGTAACTACTATTATCCTTGGAAGATAACATGATGTAAGAATAACAAGAAATATGGATAAAGAGTGGGGAAATGGATTTGAGGAACAGGTCAGCCATACTGTGATAGGATAGCAGAGCAGACTTCAGTTGAATGGTCTAGCCCTGTTCAGAATATCCCCACATACCAGCTTAATGCAATTCAGTTTCACAACTTGCCATGTTGGGATATGAACTCAGACCCATAATACCAGAATTGACAAAGAAACAAACTGCAGATGTGAAATAACAGAATGTGAAATGTAATATATTGCAGAGAGTGCAGTGGAATTAATTTGAACTCCAAATAACATTGAGTTTATAAAGGGATAACAAGGTGTAGAGCTGGATGAACGCAGCAAGCCAAGCAGCATCAGAGGGATAGGAAAGCTGCCATTTTGGGTCTAGACCCTTCTTCAGAAAAGACCTAGACCCGAAGCGTTAGCTTTCCTGCTACTCTGATGCTGCTTGGCCTGCTGTGTTCATCCAGCTTTACACCTTGTTATCTCAGATTCTCTAGCATTGGCAGTTCTTACTTTCTCTGAGTTTTTATAGGGAGTTTCTTTTTTAAAAAGCTCACTTTAATAGGATCATGTTCCACATTCTCAGCATGGATCAATGTATTAATTAATTAAGTACCTCTGAAATATATTTGACTTTCAATTGGGAAGCAAATGACCTGTTGGCACTTGTGCTGTTGCCACAGTGGTGTGTTGCTGCCACCAGGTGGCAGCATGAGGTTGGGTTTTATGGCAGGACAATGTCTGCAAACCCATGACAGGCCACACTCCTGTACCAACATCATAAGAAGAACTGAGGACCCTTGCCATCCCCATGTCCACCCCTTTCATCACAATGCTACACATGAACAATGGTAGAAACCAGCCTGGGCTGCCAATTCCAGCTGATCTGTTTATGGGAGATGTCGACAGAAGTGACTTTTTAAAAATTCATTCATAGGATGTGGGCATCACTGGCAGGCAACATTTATTGCCCATTTTTAATGGCCCAGAGGGCAATTAAGAGCCAACCACATTGCTGTGGGTCTGGAGGCCAGACCAGGTAAGGATGGTATTTTCCTTCCCTCAAGGACATTCGTGAACCAGATTGGTTTTTCTGACAATTAGTCATCATTTGACTCTTAATTCCAGGTATATTTACTGAATTCAAATTCCACCATTTGCCGTGGCGGGATTCAAACCCAGGTCCCCAGAACATTACCTGGTTCCCTGGAATAAGAGATAATACCACTAAGCCATTGCATGCCCTGCCACTGAAGGATTTCTCTGTAAAATTACGATCATTTTAAAAGGAAGAATCTTGAAAAGAAAATGATGCAAAGAATTTCACAGATGATCACGGGCAAAGGATTGTGCCTCATTTAAGTTTGATTGCCTGGTGATTAGGTGCCAGTTTCTGAGCTGGAGCCAGAGGACTCCAGACAATGTCTCCTGCCTGCTTGTTATCCCCAGGATCACCAGCTACAACTCAGACTGGTCTTCATTCTTGGTCACTGCCCAGCCTAGGATGAACTGGCAGAGTTAATCCCTGGCATCATGAATTGGGCTTTCTGTCAGTATGAAAACAGCCCTTGTACTCCAGAACTTGCTGCTCCCCTTGCCAAGCTCTTGCTGTACAGTTACAACACTAGCATTGACCTGACAATGTAGAAAATTTGCCAGGTATGTCCTGTACACAAAAATGCAGGCCATATCTAATCTGACCAATTACCACCCCATCAGACTACTCCCACTGCCTTGGGACAGCAGCTAACACAATCAAAGACCACTCTCACCCCCATCATTCTCTCTTCCACCCTCTTCCATTGGGCAGAAGGTACAAAAGTTTGAAAATACATACCAACAGATTTAAGAACAGCTTCTTCCTCACTGTTATCAGGTTTATGAGCAGACTTTTCATTTATTAGAGTTGATCTTTCTCTGTACATGTAACACTATATTCTGCATTCTGTTCTATTAGATTAGATTCCCTACAGTGTGGAAACAGGCCCTTTGGCCCAACAAGTCCACACTGCCCCTTGAAGCATCCCACCCAGACCCACCCCGCTATAACCCACACACCCCCGAACACTACGGGCAATTTAGCATGGCCGATCCACCTAGCCTGGACTGTGGGAGGAAACCAGAGCACCCGGAGGAAACCCACACAGACACAGAGAATGTGCAAACTCCACACAGACAGTTGCCTGAGGCTGGAATCAAACTTGGGTCCCTGGCGCTGTGAGGCTGCAGTGCTAACCACTGAGCCACCATGCCGCCCCATTACCCTGATGTAGTACTGTAGGGTCTGTTTTGTCTGGCTACCAAACAAAGCAATAGTTTTCACTGTATCTGGGTATATTTGACAGCAATAAATCACATGAAATCAAATAACGCGATGGACAGTGTCAGCGACAATGCAATCAAAGAGTAACTGCTGAGCGATAACCTGCTCAAAGATTCCCCATTTGGGCTCCACCAGGGCCATTCAGCTCCTGACCTCATTACAGCCTTAGTTCAAACTTGGACAAAAGAGCTGAATTCCAGAGGTGAGGTGAGAGTGACAGCCCTTGATATCAAGGCTGCATTTGATCGAGTGTGACATCAGGGAACCCTAGCAAAAGCGGAATCAATGGATATCAGGAGGCAAACTCTCCTCTGGTTGGAGTCATACATGGCACACAGGAAGATGGTCTTCGTAACTGGAGGTCAGTCATCTCAGCCCCAGGACATCTCTGCAGGAGTTCATCAGGCACAAATATCTTCAGTTGCTTTTTAAATGACTTTCCCTCCTTCCCTCCCTCAGTAGGTCAGAAGTTGGGATGTTCGCCAATGATTGCACAATGTTCAGCATCATTTGGAACTCTTCAAATACTGAAGCAGCCCATGTTCAAATGTAAAAAGATCCAGACGATATTAAAGCTTGGACAAACAAGTAGCAAGTAACATCTTCAACCCATAAATGCCAGGCTACGACCATTCCCAAAAGAACACAATCTAACCACAGTCCCTAGACATTCAATGGTGTTACAATCACTGCTTTTACCCACTATCAACATCCTGGGGTTACCAGTGACCAGAAACTCAACTGGACTTTGCATATAAACACAGAGTCTATAAGATCAGGTTAGAAGCCATGAATACTCACCTCCTGACTCACCAAATCCTGTCTATCCTCTGACTGACACAAGTCAGGAGTGTGATGGAATGCTCCCCACTTGCCTGCATGAGTGCACCTCCGACAACACTCAGAAAGGTTGACACCATCCAGGACAAAGCAGCCCACATCCACAATCATCCACTTCCTCCACCAGCAATGCTCAGTAGCAGCAGTGTGTACTACCTGCAAGATGTGCTACAGAAATTCACCAAAGATCCTGAGACAGCACCTTCCAAACCCATGATCATTTCCATCTCGAAGGACAAAGGAGCATTCTGGGAAGTTCAGCGACTCTAAGACTCAGCTGGTAACAGTCTTATCTCTGAGGCTGAAGGTTATGGACTCCAGAATTTGTGCATCAAAATGTACAGCTACTGCTTCAGGACAATATTAAGAGAGTGCTGCAGTGTTAGAATTGCAGTCTTTTGGATGAGATATTAGACTGAAGCTTCATATACTTTTTCAGGTGCATGTGAAAATCTTGTGTAAACATTTCCAAAAAGGATAGCTGAATGTTGGATTGGCAAATCAGCTCACTGCCCTTTATATCAATTGTCATCTCAAAAAATTTCAAGTTAGAGTGTCACAACATTATCGGTTGGCTATGGTTAAGGATACACTCTCTGCAGCCAACAAGAGAGCATTGACATCATCCAGGAGACATATTACTTAAGATTAAATTAATTAAGAAGAACTCTCAAAGAAAGGAAATGCCAAATAGTTTAAAAGCTTACATGTATTACACAATCAAGATTTCACATTCGAGTGGGAAGACAAATCTTAATGTCTCAATCATACTGAAAGGAGGGAGTAGTTGAACAGCAGAAACTAGGAATACCCTAAATTATTTAAAGGGTTAAAGAAGCTGAATACTGAATACAGTATTACACTGAAAGTAAAGAATTTAAATTCTTATGTCTCGATACAATCAAGAAGACTGTGGATCTCCTAATGGAGAAAGTTGAGAAGCAATTTATAGAAATGGCATGGACAGGCATTGTTTTGCCTGTTATGAAACCACTTTATGCTGCTCGGCTTCAGTTCCCCAGTGCCCAAACCTAATAGTATATGGCATGGTGGTTCCGTGGCTTACACCGCTACCTTACAGCACCGGGGACCTGGATTTGATTCCAGCCTCAGGCGACTATCTGTGTGGAGTTTACACTTTCTCCACATGTCTGTGTGGGTTTCCTCCCAAAGCTGTGCAGGTTATGTGGATTGGCCATGCTAAATTGTCATAGTGTCTAAGGTAGAAATTGCAGGGATGGGATGGCTCTTTGGAGGGTCAGTTTGGACTCAATGGGCCAAATGGCCATTTTTTTTATTCATTCACAGGATGAAGGTGTCACTGACCAGGCAGCCTTTATTGCCCAGACAGCAGTTAAGAGTTAATCACATCACTGTGGGTCTGGAGTCACATGGAGGCCAAACCAGGTAATGATAGCAGTTTCCTTTCCTAAAGGACATTAGTGAACCAGATGGGTTTTTCCCCAATAAGGCATCATTAGACTCTTTAATTCCAGATATTTATTGAATTCAACTTCCACTACTTGCCATGGCAGAATTCAAACCCAGGTCCCCAGAACATTATCTGGGTTTCCGAATTAACAGTCCAGTGATAATACCACTAGGCCATCACCTTCCCCCTCTTCAACACTGTAGGGATTTGATGATTCACTCAAATTTACATTGATCTCATATAGCTCAACAAGATGGTGGCAACAGAAATTGTCCGTGGTTGGCAAGAGTTCAGATAAATTATTCAGAAGTAGAGTTTTCATGAAACCATCTGCCAATAATAGATTTTGCACATTTCAAAGGGCAAGTAACCAAGGTGGCTCACTACATTCATAACTCCTGTTGGGAGATTTTGCTTCAAGCAGTTAGCATTTGGGGGTTACCTTGACCACAGGGGACTTCCTATGGACTACATCCAATATTTTATAAGGTCTTCATGGAATTATGTGTCATGTGTATGACATATATTGACATACAGGGAAACAGGTGAACAGCAGATCAAAGAATGCATGTTGTCTTAAATGCAGGCAGAAAGATGTATAATAACAGAACCATGGAAAACTAAAAACTATTATAGTTCCTCACTCCAAAGATCTCCAAAGAATCTTTGGGATGGTAAAGCAGTTATAGAGCCGCAGAGCTGTACAGCACAGAAACAGACCCTTTGATCCAACTTATCTAAACTGACTAGATATCTGAATTTAATCGACAGTTCATATCCTTCTAAACCTTTCCTACTCATGTACCCATCCAGATGCCTTTTAAATGTCAGAATTTTACCACTTCCTTTGGCAGCTCATTCCACACGCGCACTACTCTCTGTGTGAAAAACGTGCTCCCTTGGGTCTCTTTTAAATCTTGCCTGTCTCACTTAAAACCTATGCCATTTGTTTAGGACCCCACTACTGTGGGAAAAAGACCTTGGCTATTCACCCTATCCTTGCCCCTCATGATTTTATAAACCTCTATAAGGTCACCCCTCAGCCTCTGACACTCCAGGGAAAATAGCTCCAGACTATTCAGCCTCTCCCTATAGCTCAAACCCTGCAACCCCAGCAACATCCGTGTAAATATTTCTGCACCCTTTCACAGGTAACAACATCTTTCCTATGCCAGAGTTGATGAAAGTTCCCCACTCCAAAGTCACTTCAGGATCTCCAAAGATTCTTTGGGATGTAAAGCAGTTGATGAAACATTTGCCTCTCTTGGCAACTGCCACAGGCCCTTAAGTCAGCTCCTCAGCAAAATACTATGACAATGTTGGAACCTACATCAGCAGAAAGCTTTGCAGAAGATTGAGGACATGGTGATGCCTATAGATGGCTTAGTGCATCACAATCCATCGTTTCTAACTTCATAGCCACTCAACCTTCAGCTACAAGCTTAGGAGCAGTCCTCTTCCAGGACCAACTAGGTGAGTGCCACAAAATGCCTCATTATACATCCTGAATATTTTCAGACTCATGATATGTTGTGTTTGAGAAGGAAGATCTCTAAGTTACATGTGCTTGCTAGAGATTTTCAGGCTCTATTTTTCATTGATATCCATTATATTTCCACCAGATTTTGGGATGTGAGTGTACAAATTTACTTATTTTTTCATGGAACTTTTCCCTTGTTGTCATTAATTGATTTCCGACATGGATAGTCATTATACAGTTGTATCTCATGACCAGAGAAGTGATTATCCAGGTCTTACTGAGCGATTTGTAATTTATGCTGTTTCTGATGTGGTTGTTCTAGGCAACTCGCAAAGGAGCATTTCAGCCGATTTGTCAGCCGTTCTGAATTGGAACATGTCACAAGCTGGCCAAGGTAACCAGAATGAAAGGGGAAAGCTGACAGTGAGGTCCGGGCAGTTAAGGTGTTCTTGAAAAAGAATATCAACTTCTAAGTGGACTAAATAATAGATCCATCCCATTTCAATGCTGCTCATTGCTTTGGTGCAGGAGGGTTCTCATACATTTTGTAACCAACATGGAGGATTCCACCTGTGAGGTGTAGAATGGAGAATTCCCACCTCTATCCTGGTTTCATTGTATGTTGGAGAATTCCCATCTTTATCCTGGTTTCATTGTATGAATCATGCTGGCTGTGCTTTTGATATACGGCTCCTTCCCTCACAGTTTAAATAAATGGTTTCTGCCTTAATCAAGACTCTTTTGAAGGACTCCCATTTCTTCCATGATCTGAATAAAGGATCCAAAATTTCTTTCAACACAATCATTTTAATTACTGTCTTGGCAATGTCCCCAGCTCTGTGGACGGGATTAATATTTCTCATGTGGCCCTTTACTCCAGCTTCTATAGCTATGCCATGTGATGCCTGTTTGGTCAGTGATGTTAAACATTTAAGCTGTAAATAGGTGTCTTTCCAGGCCGGATTCCTGTTCCATTTTAAAGTTTCCCCTGATCCACCAGGAACTGTAAGCTTTACTCACAAAGCTTTTGCTATCTGTTCATTGACTGCTGAATTTGAACTCAGGATGGTTCAGGACACAACCTCAGAATGCACCCTGCATCTCATCTAAAGCTGTTAATTCAACTTTCTCCAGACAGTAGCTAATTCTGCCGTTGTAGGTGTGTGTTTGTTTTACCAAGTTGGAAATGCTTTTGCCTTCCACTGTAATAGTCTTCCTTTTAGAGGATTACCAGGAGGGGCTCTTTTGTTGGGCTCATAAGTCTTTAGCTCATCCCCGTTGCTGACATAAAACTGAGATCTCTCACCGCTGCTCACCATGTTATATAAGCAGTCCAATCAAATCTGCGCCACTGCCACATGTGGTAAGGTTATGCCAGCTCATTGTGTTCTCTGAGTAGCTGCTCATGCTGAAAGTTATGACCATTATTATCTTTAAGTGCTGAACACCATAGGTCTGACTGGTCAAGAACAGTAGAGAAAAACTATTTTCTCCTCTCACTCGAAGAGTTTCTAATGGTTAATAGAACATGATTTGTAAATCTAAACCAAAAGAAGTGCAGATGCTGTAAAACCAATGTTGCTGGAAAATCTCCGCAGGTCTGGCAGCATCTGCCAGACATCAGAACGAGGAATGGTCACCGACCCGAAACACTAACTCCACAGATGCTGCCCGACCTGCTGAGCTTTTCCAGCAACTTTGTTTTTGTTCATGATTTATAAATCATGGCTTGCAGTACACAGCTTAAGTCTTCCTGAAAAAAAAGACATATTTTCTCAAAGCTTTTCATCTCGAATTCATTAGGACAATTTGCCAGAAATACCAATGTAATGGTTAAACAATATTTGTACTGTATGAGAGGAGAGTGCTGATTGGTTGGTCAGTAGACTATGATTAGTGGAAGTGTTGCCATGCAGGTATTGCACCAGTTATTGATGACCAACTGCTGTGTTTTGCACTTGGAGAGAAATCACATGACTGGCCAAGTCCTTAGTGAGGTTTTTGGTACAAACTTAACTGTATGATAATTGTTCCAGCTGAGGTGACTATGAAAGGTCTCACTTTCTCACCCTCACCCTTCACCTGAGGCATGGTGACTCTTAAGTTAAACCACTGCCAGTCATCTCTCTCTAATGAGAGAGCATCCCTATGGTCCCCTGGGGCTATGGAAAACTTACCTTCTTTTAATTGTGTGTTCCAGTTTTAACTCCGGAGACGAAGCTTAAAGGTTGTCTTCTTATCTAAGCAATTAACCTTTTGTTAGGTCATCTTCAGCTGTTGAATGCTATTTATGAGTTCCCACAGACGTTTTCTCACTTGGGCAGGAAGTATGGTCGTTCACAGTCTCTGGGCAGGGATCACTGTCTTTGTTGAGGTTTGCAGACTTGCCTTCTCTTCTTCATAGTTTTGGATTGTGGAATGCGTAGGATAATTGTAAATAAGTGCCACATCGTAACGTAGGTTAATATCACTTCAGCCTATTTCAAGAAATATCTATCATTTTAAAAGTCCAATTCCTGCCTCCACTCGATGAATTAAAAATCAAGATTTGAAATAAGTATGTCACCGCAACAATAGCCATGAGGTAGGGTTTTCGGTTGCTTTAAGAATAAAAGGAAGTAGTTTATGCTTTGCATTTTAAAGTATAGGATGCTGACAAAGATAGTATGTAGTCAGCAGTGCTTTTAAGATCTTTTTACAGTGGTAGTCACTTGGTAATATTGCTGAAAAGAGAGATGTGTTATTATCCTGCATTCATCAGGACAAGCATTGGAGTGGCAAATATTTGCAAATCTTGCAACAAGAGAAAAGAAGGTATTCATTGGTCGAGACTGATTGGCCAAGTTTTAACCACTGATAGAGCAAAGGGTAAATTTAGGATCCCCATATCCTGGTAATTCAAAATATATGCATGATATGAGCATAATTATGCCACAGAGACCACTCAATCATGGAACCATATCTAATAGCAGATATTTAGTTTTAGATGTTGCAATTGATGTCCACTGTGATGATGCTGAGGCTTTAAGAGGTACATTTTGTCCAGTTTCTTTTAAGAGAGAGATTGAATGAGAAGTGTCGAGAACTCTGTGCTAACGTAAACTAATAGTGAGGCTTTGGGACTTTTTTACAAATTGGAACAATAGAAGCAGCCTGGGTGGGTGTGGCCAGCTGTCACAGACTATGATTTCTAGGATAACATGGTGTAGAGCTAAATGAACACAGCAGGCCAAGCAGCATCTTAGGAGCAGGAAAGCTGACATTTCTGGAAGGGTCTAGAACTGAAACATCAGCTTTCCTGCTCCTAAGATGCTGCTTGGCCTGCTGTGTTCATCCAGCTCTAAGCCTTGTTGTCTTGGATTCTCCAGCATCTGCAGTTCCTATTATTGATGATTTCTAGGGTTTTTATAGCTTTTAAATTCAGCAGAAGCTGCTGGAGTCTTGTAGGAGTAAAAGCTATGTTTTCCCCTCTCTTGGTTACAGTTGGAAGCTGGGATTTCTCTTTCTGCTGTAGCTGTTTCATTTGAGAAAATCTATTTTCTGAATTTTTCTTTTTCCCAATGGGTGTGTTTATGAGATGTTATTATATTGGAACAATTAATTAGTAATACTTACTGGTTCTATTTGTAAATTAAGTTTTCCAGTAGCGTTATGTTATTCTAAGTTCTTTCTTTTGATGTATTTTAACTATAGTGTTTGAACAAACTGTGTTTTGCTTAGTGTCAAGGTAGCTCAACATTGCATCTGAAACATAACAATTTACATGTGCCTTTAAAATAAGATAAAGTTTGTGTTTAGACTACCTTTCTGAAATATTTTGAGGGGGCTCTGCTCCAGAATAGTATGCTCTGGCTTTTTCAAACAAAATGAAATGAACAATTCTGAGTATATTAATAGATACACTAATAACCAATCACTCAAGTTCATAATGTGACTCATTTCACTTGCTGGAAGCAGCATACATTCACACAGCACACAGTCATACAAATGAACGTTGTTTATTAAGCCTTGGGGGCATCTTTGTTGAATTATCCAGGAGCTTTAGGAAATAATAGGTGCCCCTTTACTTTTCCCATGACAACAACTTAGCCAATTTAGACAATTTGCCAACCAATTGTCACACTGTACTCCTGTAACATGACTTGTTGTGATCATTTGAAACCTGGCATTTGTCCTAATGAATGCTGCTTTAAGGAAAAATAATTCATTCCACAAAGAGTCATAGGGATATACAGCATGGAAACGGATCATTTGGTCCAACTTCTGCATGCTGACCAGATATCCTCAATAAATCTAGTCCCGTTTGCCAGTATTTGGCCGATATCCCTCCAAACACTTCCTCGTCATATACCCATCCATATGCCTTTTAAATGTTGCAATTGTACCTGATTCTACCATATCCTCTGGCAGCTCATTCCATACACGCACCACCCGCTGTGTGAAATAGCTGCCCCTTCAGTCCCTTTTATATCTTTTCCCTCCCACGCGATACTTACACCCTCCAGCTTAGGACTGCACCACCCCAGGGAGGAGGCCAGGCTATTCACCCTATCCACTCCCCTCATGATTTTATAAACTTCTATAAGGTCAGCCCTCAGCTTCTGTTGCTCCATGGAAAGTGGCACAGGCCTGTACAGCCTCTCACTACAGCTCAAGCCCTCCAACCCTGGCAACAGCCTTGTAAATCTTTTCTGAACCCTTTCTGGTTTCACAACATCATTTCTATAAGGGGGAGACCAGAATTGCCCGCAGTATTCCAAAAGTGGCAGTATAAATGTCCTGTACAGGTGCAACATGGCCTCCTAAAACCTGCATTCAATTCACCAACCAATAAAGACAAGCATAACAAACATCTCCTTCACTATGCTGTCTACCTGCGACTCCACTTTCAAGGAACTATGAACCTGCGCTTAAGGTCTCTTTGTTCAGCAACACTCCCCAGGAACTTACCATTAGGTATATAAGGCCTGCCCTGATTTGTCTTTCCAAAACATAGCACTTCACATTTATCTAAATGCAACTCCATCTGCCACTCCTCGATCCATTGGCCCATCTGATCAAGGTTCCATTGTACACTGTGGAAACCTCCTTCACTGTCCACTACACCTCCAGTATTAGTGTCATCTGCAAACTTACTAACCATATTTCTTACGTTCACATCAAAATCATTTATTTAAATTACGAAAAGCAGTGGACACAGCAATGATGCTTGTGGCACACAGGCCTCCAGTCTAAAAACCAACTCCCCATCACCACCCTCTGTCTTCTATCTTTGAGCCAGTTCTGTATCCATATAATTACAGATACCTACATTCGGTGTGATCTAGCCTTGCTAACCAGTCTACCATGAGGAACCTTGTCAAACGCCTTACCGAAGTCTGTATGGATCACATCCACTGCTCTGCCCTCATCAATCCTCTTTGTTACTTCTTTAAAAAACTCAATCAATTTAGTGAGACAGTAATTCCCGTGCAAAAAGCCACATTGATTATCGCTATCGGTCCCAGTCTTTCCAAATACATGTAAATCCTATTTCTCAGCATTTCCTCCAACAACTTACCCACCACTGATGTCAGGCTCACTGGTCTATGGTTTCCTGACTTTTCCTTAACACCTTTCTTAAATAGTTGCACAACGTTAGCCTCCTCCAGTCTCCCAGCACCTCACCAGTGCCTATCAATGATACAAATATCTTAGCAAGGGGCCCAGCAATCATTTCCCTCTCTTCCAAAGAATTCTAGGGTACACCTGATCAGGTCCCGGGGATTTATCCAACTTTATATGTTTTAAAATGTTCAACACCTCCTACTCTGTAATATGGACATTTTTCAAGCTGTTGCATTTATTTCACCACGTCCCTATGTTGCATATCCTTTTCCCCAATAAACACTGATGCAAAATACTCATTGACTATCTCCTCCATCTTCTGTGGTTCCACATATAGGCCTTGCTGAACTTCAAGAAGGCCTATTTTCTCCCTAGTTACCCTTTTGTCGTAAATGTATTTGTAGAATCTCTTTGGATTCTCCTTAACCCTATTTGCCAAAACTTTTTTATATTCCCTTTTTGCCCTCCTGATTTCCCTTTTAAGTATACTTCTACTGCCTTTATACTCTTCTAAGGATTCACTCGATCCCTGCTGTCTATACCTGACATACACTTCCTTCTTTTTGTTGACCAAAATATCAATATCTCTTGTCATCCAGCACAGCCTTGCCCTTCATCCTGTCAGGAACTTGCTGTCTCTGGACTCTAGTTATCTCATTTTTGAACCTTTACCATTTTCCAGTCACACCCTTAGCTGCGAACACCCGTCCCGAGTCAGCTTTTGAAAGTTCATGCCTAATACCATCAAAATTGGCCTTCCACCAACTTAACACTTTAACTTTAAGATCCAGTCTATCATTTTACATCATGATTATAAAACTAATTGAATGATGGTCACTGGCCCCAAGGTTCTCCCCCACTGACAACTCAGTGACCTGCCCTACCTTATTTTTCAAGGGTAGGTCACGTTTTGCACCTTCTCTAGTAGGTACATCCACATACTGTAAGAAAAAATTTTCTTGTATACACTTAACAAATTCCTCTCCATCCAAGCCCTTAACACTATGGTAGTCCCAGTCTATGTTTGGAAAATTAAAATCCCCTACCATAACTACCCTATTATTCTTACAGGTAACTGGGATCTACTTACAAATTCGTTTCTCAAATTCCCACTGACTGTTGGGGTTGTCCGTAATACAATCCCAATAAGGTGATCATCCCTTCCTTATTTCTCAGTTCCACACAAATAACTTCCCTGGATGTACTCCCAGGAATATTCTCCCTAAGTACAGCAGCAATGTTATCCTGAATCTAAAACACCACTCTTCCTCTTCTGTTACAACATAGGACAGTACAGTACAGCACAGTACAGGCCCTTCAGCCCACAATGTTGTGCTGAGCTTTTACCCTAATCCTAAAGTCTATCTCCACCCCTACCTTATACTATCATCTATGTGCCTATCTAATAGCCACTTAAATGCCCCTAATGAGGTTGACTCCACGACCCTGTCCAGCAATGCATTCCACGCCCCTAACCAATCTTGAGTAAAGAACCTACCTCTGACGTCACCCCTGTACCTACCTCCACTCACTTTAAAACTATGCCCCCTCCTAATAGCTACCTCCACCCTAAGAAAAAATCTCTGTCTATCCACTCTACCTATTCCTCTGATCATTTTGTATGCCTCTATCAAGTCACCTCGCATCGTCCATCGTTCTAAAGAGGAAAGCCCAAGCTCTCCCAACCGTTCCTCATAAGACCTTCCCTCCATTCCAGGCAACATCCTGGTAAATCTTCTCTGCATCCAATTCCAATGCTTCCACATCTTTCCTGTAAGGGAGCATTTCTTGCTCTCTTTTCTATCCTTCCTGTAGCATCCATACCCTGGAACATTAAGCTGCCAGTCCTGCCCACCCAAGCCACATTTCTGTAATTGGCATCATATCCCAGGACCATGTTCCTAACCATGCCCTGAGTTCATCTCCCTTTTTACCTGTCAGGCCTCCTACATTGATATAAATACAGATGTTTCATCACCTTTTTTTATTTGAAAAAATATACTTTATTCATAAGATGTACAAAAAATAAAACATATTTATACACCTACCCAGCCATGCTAGCCGCTCCGGGTTACCCAGGGGGTACATACATCAACTAAAGGAAAAAAACAAACAAAGAAGAAAAAAAAACAAAGCAAAAAAGATACTCCGGCAGTCGTCACCCCGCACAGTCCCAGTTGGCCCCCTGACCAGTTGGGGAAGGCGCCAGCTGGGCCCAGTTACCAGATAGGGCCCTTTTTTCTATTCTGGACGAGGGGTTTCACTCCGTACCGCTGGGGCGTACACGTTGATCAGCCTCAGGGGAGCGTTCCTGTAGGTGATGTCAGCCAATAGGAGGCGCCCCCCCACCACCTCCTGAACTTGAGAGATGGTGAAGTCGCGGCCCCGCAGCAGAATAGCCAGACCCAAGGAGCGACAGTTGTTACCCCCCCGACCAGATCAAAGGCCCACAGGTCCAGGCGCCGGACCATTTCCCGTACCTGCTGAGGTGCGGTATCCCGCACTCCTGCAGAAACAGGAGGTCCGCGTTGATGGTGGTCAGGTAGGCCAACGTGGACACACATCTTGCGGTGGACTTGACGCTGCGCACATTAATGCTCGCAACTCATACCCCCATTGTGGGCAGTGACCACAGTACCCTCCCCAAGTCCAAGGTCCAGCCCCTCCATCTGTCCCTCCTTGCCCATTGCCCGGGCTAACTGCTGGACGCTCCCCGGGCTGAGGAAACCGTCCGTGCTGCCTTCCGGGTGGCATTCCCCCATCGGGGGTACAGAGGCAGGAGGGTCCGGCTCTGGGTCAGGCTGGGGACGCGCTGTTTCCTCCTTCCTGCCTGGAAGTTCCGGGGGGCCCTCCAGTGCCCCAGCGGCACGTGACTGAGTGTCGGAGGGAGCCTCAGGATGCCTCCCGTCACCTGGAAGCGTGGTGCTGCTTTCCTTCTCCCTCGAGACCTTTAACTCCTGCTTCGGGCGGGTCCTCTCCGAAAAACCCCTCGTTAGTGGAGATCTTATAGCCCCCCTGTAGCTGCCTCTTCCTGCCTGATGGTTGCGGTTCCTGGGCCCGTCGGCGCACCTTCCTCCTTGCTTTCCGGACCATCATCCACTCCCCTGGGTCGCCTGTCACCGCCTCCAACGACTCTGGGTTGTCGGGGGGGAGCGGAGCCTGCAGGGGCGCTTTGCAGGCCTCGGGCCCATCCTGCAGGGCTGGGCCCTCCTGCACGGCCTGGCCCTCCTGCACATTAGTGGGGTCCTTGCTGGGCCCTGGTGCCTTCCTCTCCTCCGGGGCGGCTGGCCTCGCATTGTCCCTGCCGGCGACCTGGGCGTAGGTGGTCCCTCGCTGTGGGCATGCCCTATAGAGGTGGCCCGCTTCCCCGCAAAGGTTGCAGCTTTTCTCTTGTGGGCAATCCTTTGCAAGGTGTCCTTCTTCCCTGCAGTTCCTGCAGATGGTGGC
This sequence comes from Stegostoma tigrinum, assembly GCF_030684315.1. Classification (NCBI taxonomy): domain Eukaryota; kingdom Metazoa; phylum Chordata; class Chondrichthyes; order Orectolobiformes; family Stegostomatidae; genus Stegostoma; species Stegostoma tigrinum. The sequence goes on along the minus strand of NC_081384.1, from coordinate 34,116,428 downwards.
TTTGCAGTCGGCCACCATGTGACCTGACCTACCACAGGCATGGCAGACTTTAGGTTGCCCTGCATAGGTCAGGTAGCCCGTGCTCCCGCCGATCGCGAAGCTGGATGGTGGGTGTACGACGTTCCCATCCGCGCCCATCTTCAGCATCACCTTGACCTGCCTCTTACTGGTCCAGATGCCGAAGGGGTCCATGATGTCAGCTAGGTCCCCTTCCACCTTCACATACCTTCCAAGGAAGGTCAGGCCATCAACTGCTGGCACATGCGGGTTGTACATGTGTACAGTCACCATACGGCTCCTCTGCGCTGGCATCACAAACAGCAGGACAGCGGTCAATACAGAGAGGGGGCCCTCACCTCCTTTCTCCTTGAAAACCTCCAGGAAGCGCTCACAAAGCTTGGCACTCCTGAAGGTTACATCATGAAAACCTCCTCCGGGGAAATCCTGCAGGCAGTAAATGTCCGCAGCAGCCAACCCGCAACAGTCCAACAGGACCCTCTTCACGAAGAAGGTGCGGTCCACAGGTGCAGCTTCATCCAACTTCTTTATGGAAACACGGATGGTGCTCCGGACCCCCTGACCTGGGGCACGAGCACTTGCCGCAGCCATCGTTGCAGGTTGGCTGCTCCCCTGAACTAGCATTAGGCCAAAGCCAGCATTAAGATCCACTGTTTGAAAGGGTGCACAGCCAACCCGACGTCTTCCTTTCACGCCCAGCACAGCGCTCTCCTCCTCTCGGTCCCTAAGAGAGTGGGTCTTTATTTTGTTCCAGATGTAAGCTGGTTCACTGAGCTTGAAGGTTTGTTCCCAGATGTTTCATCACCATTCTAGGTAACATCATCAACGAGCCTCCGACGAAGCACTGGTGTTAAGTCCCGCTTTCTATTGATATGTTTAGGTTTCTTTGGGTTGGTACTGTCATTTCCTGCACTGGTGATGTCATTTCCTGTTCTTTTTCTCAGAGGATGGTAGATTGGCTCCAAATCAATGTGTGTGTTGATGGAGTTCTGGTTGGAATGCCATGCTTCTAGGAATTCTCGTGCGAGTCTCTGTTTGGCTTGTCCTAGGATGGATGTGTTGTCCCAGTCAAAGTGGTGTCCTTCCTCATCTGTATGTAAGGATACGAGTGATAGTGGGTCATGTTGTTTTGTGGCTAGTTGATGTTCATGTATCCTGGTGGCTAGCTTTCTGCCAGTTTGTCCAATGTAGTGTTTGTCACAGTTCTTGCAAGGTATTTTGTAGATGACATTCGTTTTGTTTGTTGTCTGTATAGGGTCTTTTAAGTTCATTAGCTGCTGTTTTAGTGTGTTGGTGGGTTTGTGGGCTACCCTGATGCCAAGTGGTCCGAGTAGTCTGGCAGTCATTTTGGAAATGTCTTTGATGTAGGGGAGAGTGGTTATGGTTTCTGAGCCCGTTTTGTCTGTTTGTTTGGGTTTGTTGCTGAGGAATCGGCGGACTGTGCTCATTGGGTACCCATTCTTTTTGAATACGCTGTATAGGTGATTTTCTTCTGCTCTGCGTAGCTCCTCTGTGCTGCAGTGTGTGGTGGCTCGTTGGAATAATGTTCTAATGCAGCTTTGTTTGTGGGTGTTGGGATGGTTGCTCCTGTAGTTCAGTATTTGGTCCGTGTGTGTTGTTTTCCTGTAGACGCTGGTTTGAAGTTCCCCATTGACTGTTCGCTCTACTGTGACATCTAGGAATGGCAGTTTATTGTTGTTTTCCTCCTCTTTTGTGAATGTTATGCCAGTAAAGGGTATGATTGATGGTCTTGAAGGTTTCCTCTAATTTATTTTGTTTAGTGATGACAAAGGTGTCATCCACATAGTGGACCCAAAGTTTGGGTTGGATGATTGGCAGAGCTGTTTGTTCGAGTCTCTGCACTACTGCCTCTGCTAAGAACCCTGATATCGGAGATCCCATGGGTGTACCGTTGGTTTGTCTGTAGGTTTTGTTATTGACAGTGAAGTGGGTGGCGAGGCATAGGTCCACTAGCTTGATGATGTTGTCCTTGCTGATGAGGTTGGTGGTGTCTGGTGTATGTTCTATGCAGGAAATGACATTACCAACCCAAGGAAATGACGTCACCAATGCAGGAAATGACATCACCAATGTAGGAAATGACATCACCAACCCAAGGAAACCTAAACATATAAATAGAAAGCGGGACATAACACCAGCGCTTCATCGGAGGCTCACGGATGATGTTACCTAGAATGGTGACGAAACGTCTGAAAACTAACCTTCCAGCTCAGCGAGCAAACTCACATCCAGAACCTCAACCTGAGCTACAAATCTTCTCAAATCTTGCTGATATGAATACAGTTTAATTTATCAGTCCTACCTCGATCCCTGCTTTCTACCTGCCTGCCCTGACTGTTTGACTTACTCCTTTTCCCAACTGTACCAGTCTCAGACTGCTCTCTTTCCTCACTATCTCCCTGGGTCCCACCATCCCCAGTGCACTCCCACCTTACTTGTTGAAATCCTCCCAAGCAACTCTAGCATACCTCCCTGCCAGTATAATTGTCCACTTCCAATTCAGTTGCAATTTTTCCTTCTTATACAGGTCACTTCTATCCTAGAAGGCATTCCAATAATTCCAAAAATGAGAATCCTTGTCCCTGCACCAGATCCTCAGCCACACAATCATTCGCTCTATCCTCCTATTCCTTCCCTTACCAGCCCTTGGCATCAGGAGTAATCCAGATAATACTACCCTCGAGGATCTCCTTTCTAAATTCCTGCCTAACTTCTTAAATTATATCCTCAGAACCTTGTCTTTATCTCTTCCTTTGTCATTAGTTACAATGTATACGACAACCTTCTGCTGGGCCCTCTCCCCTTTGAGAATATTCTGCACCCTCTCTGAGATATCCTTGATCCTGGCAGTAGAGAGGCAACACACCAATCTGATCCTTCACCGTAGGCCACAGAAACACCTCTCTGTGCCGCTGACTAGAGCATCCCCTATCACAATCAATTGCATGGAACCTGGTATACACGTCACCATAATAGAACCAGTCTCAGCACCAGAAACCTGGCTGTCAGTGCTACATTCCCCTCAGAGTCTGTCACGCCCTACATTTTCTAAAACAGTGTACTTGTTTGAGATGGGGATAGCCACTGGAGATTATGCACTGCCTGCCTCCATCTCCCACCTTTCCTGGAGGTAACCCATCCACCTGACTTTATCTTCAGTTTATCTCCCTCCCTGAAACTGCCATCCATCACACCCTCTGGCTCCTCATTGCCTGTAACTGCCACTTCACCTGATCTATGTGATCCAATAGGATTTGCAACCAAACAGACTTCCTGCAGACATAATTATCAGTAACATGGAAACTCTCCCTAATCTCGCACATCTGACAGGAAGAGCACACCACTCTACTAAAGGCCATCTTTGCACCTTAACCAGACCCAGAACTTGCTAGTCTTACTGCTCTAAAAGAACTGCTCCAGGCTTAGTGCCTATGTTTTATATTTTTAAAGTTTATCAAGAGGCAGACCTCAATAAAACATATAATCAAAAAGAACCCACTCTATTCACTCTTGTAGATTTACAAAAGAAACTCACCACCAGCTGCTCCCTTGCTGAGATCTCCCCTGTTAAATTTCTCAGGTCAGCTGCAAATTTTGCAGTTTGTTTATTTTTCTTCGATGAACTCCAATGCCCAGAGTTACTTGGAATCAAACAGCAGAGGCTTTTGGCTGTAAAGGCTCACTGCTGGGTCAGATAACAGTGTAGGTTTCTTTCTCTGTTGATTCGCTTCCCACCATGTGGTCACCTTTGTCTCACTTCCTCCTTTTTGAAAGTGCTACTGTTTTGGTCATTCCCAAAGTGCCATAACAATGCAACAGCTTAAAAAAACAGTAATTATTGCTCCTAGAATTCAAATAAATCAGCTCCAAAAGTGAAAATACTTCAAAAAATGAGCAGAGATAATGAGAACTGCAGATGCTGGAGAATCCAAGATAACAAAGTGTGGAGCTGGATGAACACAGCAGGCCAAGCAGCATCTTAGGTGTGCTCCTAATATGCTGCTTGGCCTGCTGTGCTCATCCAGCTCCACACCTTGTTATCTCAAAAAATGAACTGGTCTTCAACCGCAATTTCTTCCCATCCTCCATCTTGGATTATCTAGAAGCCACGTAAATTACTTTGGTAATATTGCTCATATGGTAATGTATTTTGGCGGAAGAAACGTGGAGAGACAATAAAACAGCACAACCATGAGGGAAGCACAAGAGCAGAGGGACCTCAGGGTTCATGTGCATAATTTCTGTGAAATTGGCCAGGCACTTGTTAAAAAGGCTTATAGGATCCTTGGATTTATAAATAGAGGCATATAGTATAAAAGCAAGGAAGTAATGGATGTGAGTTTGCTCGCTGAGCTGGAAGGTTAGTTTTCAGACGTTTCGTCACCATTCTAGGTGACATCATCAGTGAGCCTCCGATGAAGCGCTGGTGTTATGTCCCGCTTTCTATTTATCTGGTTAGGTTTCCTTGGGTGGGTGATCTTGCGTTGGAGATGTCATTTCCTGTTCTTTTTCTCAGGAGATGGTAGATTGGCTCCAAATGAATGTGTTTGTTGATGGAGTTCTGGTTGGAATGCCATGCTTCTAGGAATTCTCGTGCGTGTCTCTGTTTGGCTTGTCCTAGGATGGATGTGTTGTCCCAATCAAAGTGGTGTCCTTCCTCATCTGTATGTAAGCATACGAGTGATAGTGGGTCATGTCGTTTTGTGGCTAGTTGATGTTCATGTATCCTGGTGGCTAGCTTTCTGCCAGTTTGTCCAATGTAGTGTTTGTCACAGTTCTTGCAAGGTATTTTGTAGATGACGTTCGTTTTGTTTGTTGTCTGTATAGGGTCTTTTAAGTTCATTAGCTGCTGTTTTAGTGTGTTGGTGAGTTTGTGGGCTACCCTGATGCCAAGAGGTCCGAGTAGTCTGGCAGTCATTTTGGAAATGTCTTTGATGTAGGGGAGAGTGGTTATGGTTTCTGGGCCCGTTTTGTCTGTTTGTTTGGGTTTGTTGCTGAGAAATCGGCGGACTGTGTTCATAGGGTACCCATTCTTTTTGAATACGCTGTATAGGTGATTTTCCTCTGCTCTTCATAGTTCCTCTGTGCTGCAGTGTTTGGTGGCTCGTTGGAATAATGTTCTAATGCAGCTTCGTTTGTGGGTGTTGGGATGGTTGCTCCTGTAGTTCAGTATTTGGTCCGTATGTGTTGTTTTCCTGTAGACGCTGGTTTGAAGTTCCCCATTGGCTGTTTGCTCTACTGTGACATCTAGGAATGGCAGTTTATTGTTGTTTTCCTCCTCTTTTGTGAATGTTATGCCAGTAAGGGTATTATCGATGGTCTTGAAGGTTTCCCCTAATTTGTTTTGTTTAGTGATGACAAAGGTGTCATCCACATAGTGGACCCAAAGTTTGGGTTGGATGATTGGCAGAGCTGTTTGTTCGAGTCTCTGCATTACTGCCTCTGCTAAGAACCCTGATATCGGAGATCCCATGGGTGTACCGTTGGTTTGTCTGTAGGTTTTGTTATTGAAAGTGAAGTGGGTGGTGAGGCATAGGTTCACTAGCTTGAGGATGTTGTCCTTGCTGATGAGGTTGGTGGTGTCTGGTGTACGGTGTCTGGTGTGTTGGATCCATCCATCCAACACACCACGCTTCTACGGACTACCAAAAATTCACAAACCAGGAGCCCCCCTCAGACCCATAGTGTCGCTACCTGGAACACCAACCTACAGATTAGCCAAGGAACTACACCAAAGACTAAAACACCTAGTAGAAGACTCCCACCACTACATTCGCTCCACCCAAGAATTCCTGAACACCATCGACAAGATAGAAGAGGATGAAATAACGGTCTCCTTTGATGTAACAGCCCTGTTCACATCCATCAACATCAACCTGACCAAAGAAACACTGACTACACTATTAGAAGAACCGAAGACACATACACCAGACACCACCAACCTCATCAGCAAGGACAACATCATCAAGCTAGTGGACCTATGCCTCACCACCCACTTCACTGTCAATAACAAAACCTACAGACAAACCAACGGTACACCCATGGGATCTCCGATATCAGGGTTCTTAGCAGAGGCAGTAATGCAGAGACTCGAACAAACAGCTCTGCCAATCATCCAACCCAAACTTTGGGTCCGCTATGTGGATGACACCTTTGTCATCACTAAACAAAACAAATTAGACGAAACCTTCAAGACCATCGATAATACCCTTTACTGGCATAACATTCACAAAAGAGGAGGAAAACAACAATAAACTGCCATTCCTAGATGTCACAGTAGAGCGAACAGCCAATGGGGAACTTCAAACCAGCATCTACAGAAAAACAGCACATACGGACCAAATACTGAACTACAGGAGCAACCATCCCAACACCCACAAACGAAGCTGCATTAGAACATTATTCCAACGAGCCACCACACACTGCAGCACAGAGGAACTACGCAGAGCAGAGAAAAATCACCTCTGCAGTGTATTCAAAAAGAATGGGTACCCAATGAACACAGTCCGCCGATTCCTCAGCAACAAACCCAAACAAACAGACAAAATGGACTCAGAAACCATAACCACTCTCCCCTACATCAAAGACATTTCCAAAATGACTGCCAGACTACTCGGACCACTTGGCATCAGGGTAGCCCACAAACCCACCAACACACTAAAACAGCAGCTAATGAACTTAAAAGACCCTATACAGACAACAAACAAAACGAACGTCATCTACAAAATACCTTGCAAGAACTGTGACAAACACTACATTGGACAAACAGGCAGAAAGCTAGTCACCAGGATACATGAACATCAACTAGCCACAAAACGACATGACCCACTATCACTTGTATCCTTACATACAGATGAGGAAGGACACCACTTTGATTGGGACCACACATCCATCCTAGGACAAGCCAAACAGAGACACGCATGAGAATTCCTAGAAGCATGGCATTCCAGCCGGAACTCCATCAACACACACATTGATTTGGAGCCAATCTACCATCCTCTGAGAAAAAGAACAGGAAATGACATCACCAATGCAGGAAATGACAGTACCAACCCAAGGAAACCTAACCAGATAAATAGAAAGCGGGACATAACACCAGCGCTTCATCGGAAGCTCACTGATGATGTTACCTAGAATGGTGATGAAACGTCTGAAAACTATCCTTCCAGCTCAGCGAGCAAACTCACATCCAGAACCTCAACCTGAGCTACAAATCTTCTCAAAACTCGCTAGCAAGGAAGTAATGTTGCACCTCTACAAATAATTGGTCAGACTACATTTGGAATATTGTGTTCAGTGCTGGGTACCTTATTTAAGCAAGGATTTTAAAGCCCTGGAAAGAGTGCAAAGGAGATTGACTACAATTTGTTTGTGTTCATTTATGGGATGAGGATGTCGCTGGCTAGGCCAGCATTTATTGCCCATCCCTAGTTGCCGAGAGGGCAGATAAGAATCAACCACAATACTGTGGGTCTGGAGTCACATTTAGGTCAGACCAGGTAAGGATGGCAGTTTACTTCCCTCAGGGTCATTACTAAACCAGATGGATTTTTCCGACAATTGACGATGGAATCATGGTCAACATTAGTCTTCCAGATTTTTGTTTAATTCAATTTCCACCATCTTTCAGGGCTCCTGGTGTGAGTCACGAGTTGAGTTCAGGGGTAGGGAGGGTAATATATGGATGGTCAGAGGAGGGCAATAGATCTGGGTGGATACCTAGAATCCCTGGGTTCCAACTCTGGATTAACAGTCCAGTGACAATACCATAGCCCATCACCTCCTCAATGATATCAAGAATAAAGGATTTTAATACGATTTTAATAGAAGATTGGAGACATTGAGTTTATTCTTACAGCATCTGGAACTACACACCGTCTTCCCGAAGAGTCGTCACCAATGTTCTGCACAACATCAACCTGACACCCCAACTTCTATACTCAAAGGCCTGAGCAATGAAGGCAAGTGTGCTAAATGCATTCTTCAGCACCCTGTCTACCTGTGATTCAAATTTCAAAGCATGATACACCTGAAGGGCAAGTGTCTCTGTTCTACAACTCTACCCAGGGCCCTACCATTAATTGTGTAAGTCCTGCCCTTGTTTGTATTATCAAAATGCAATATTTCACATTTATCCAAATTAAACTCCATCTGCCACTCCTCAGCCCATTGGCCCAATTGATCAAGATCTCTTTGTAGTTTTAAATAATCTTCTTCACTGTCCACAATACAACCAATCTTGGTGTTATCTATAAACTTACTCACCATGCCTCCAAATTCTCATCCAAATTATTTATATAACATTTATATATGTGTCCAAGGTATGTGAATCATCCTGTTGAGCCACATGAAAATTCATGGCAGAAACTCCTAATCCTGAGAGGATATCATTCTCAAATCAAGGGACAGCTCATGCTGATATCCTCTTCAGAATTTCTGTCGGTGTTCCTCCCACTAAAGTGAATCACTTCACACTTCTCTGCCAATTGTCTGCACATTCCACTAAGCTGTCTACATCCTTTTGGAATTCTACACCATCCTGCTAATAGTTCACAATATTCATGCACAGCAGAAACCTTCCAACCATCTGAGAAACAACTGTTAATCATGACTATTTGGCACCAGCCTTCTGATCAGAGTCAAAACCCTATTTCCAACCTGGATCACACGAAAAGATAGATTTTTATTTTTGCAGGAGGACTGGGTCTGAATGTCTGGGTTAGGAGACTTCCCAGACAAAGCAGCCTTGTTCCAAACATGAATTCTTGCTACCAACGGTGAAGTAGAACAAGGTTGAAATGGTCCCTTTCGCTCAACGCTAGCTGCTGGTTTCAAGACTGAAGGATTCTGAAGCACTGCAATAGCTACCAGTAGAAGGTATGCATGCAATGTCAATGAGAGGAAGGGTGTCATGTGGATGGGGAGTACTGCTGCCTGGTGAGTGGATTCAGAACCACAGGGTTTCTTGGTGTGAGTCAGGAGTTGAGTCCAGGGTTGGGGAGGGCAATATATAGATGGTCAGGGGAGAGCACCAGGTCTTGGTGGATGCAATTTGGATTTCTCCAAAGGAGTTGGAGGGTGATCAATGGAAAGTTGGAGAAGTGTCACTTCCCTTGTTTGGAGCAGGCTTTAATTTTTCCTGGCTAAATATCAAGGTAAGTAAGATGCAATTCATCCAAGTCTCCAACTCTGGCATAGAGATGGAGACATTTTCAGCATGTTCCAGATGCCCAGGTAATTTTCCATTTAAAATTTCAACTTCGAAGGTAACTCCCAGGGTGTCAGCAGTATAGGAATTTCATGATCCTGATGCACAACCTCTATGTACACAGGTGTAAAAATGATCCTTTCACCAGGACATCCAAGCATTTGTTTTCTGTCACTCCGACGCTGATTTCATATTGGTACTGTCTCTTTTCTTCATGAGCTGTAATTTTCTTACAATCTCAAAGTGCAACATTTCTATGCTCCATTTATATGCTTTGACCATTTGTGGAAATTACTACTGTGCCATGTGCCATCTTCTGTCTTCACCACTATTCTTAATAAACCCTTAATAAAGCCCGCTATAGCCATTTAATAGCAAAAGCACATTAAAAGGATGAGTAAGATTGATAGAGACAAAAATGAGATTTACACCAGGAGGCAGGATGCATGGCTGAGGTGTTAAATAAACACCTTACATCTGTCTTTGGTGAAGAGTCAGATGCTGCCTAGGCTATGACAACAGGGGAGGGATCTGGGTCTCTAGAGGGATCAAAATTGATAGGGCAGGCATTATATTGATAGGGATAGACTGTTAGTAATTAAAGTTGACAAGGCACCAGGACTGTTTGCCTTCATTGCTCAGACTTTTGGGTAGAGGAATTGGGAGCTTATGCTGAGGTTGTACAGAATTTTGGTGAGGCCTCTTCTGGAGTACTGTGTCCACTTCTGGTCACCCTGTTATGGGAAAGATATTATCAAGCTGGAGCGGGTTCAGACGAGATCTACCAGGATTTTGCCGGGAATGGAAGGGTTACGTTATAAGGAGAGGCTGGATAGCCTGGGTCTTTTTCATTGGAGCAAGGGAGGTTGAGGTTTGGCCTTACAGAGCTGTGTAAAAAGATGAAGGGTATAGATAAGGTGAATGACTGGTGTCGTTTCCCTAGGGTGGGGGGTTTCAAGACCAGCAGGCATATTTTTAAGTTAGGAGGAGAAAGATTAAAATAGACATGGGGGCTTTTTTTTTACACAGCGTGTGGTTCATGTGTGGAATGAACTTCCAGAGGGCACGATTAATGCATGTACAATTACAACATCTAAAAGGCATTTAGATAACTTCATGAATAATAAATGTTTGGAGGGATATGGGCCAAGCGCAGGCAGGTGGGATTAGTTTATTTTAGGATTATGGTTGGCATGGGCTGGTTAGATCGAAGGGCCTGTTTCTGTGCTGTGTGACTCTTTGGCTGTATGAGCAACATCCAAGGATTTTGAAGGAAGAGAGAGTGGAAATTGCAGGGGCACTAGCCATCCTCCTGCAATCTTTCCACAACTCAGGGCAAGTGCCAGAAATTTGGAAAATTGCAAACATTTCAGCTTTGTTCAAGAAAGATTGTAAGGATAAGCCCAACAATTATAGACCAGTCAATCTAACATCAGTGGTGAGGAAGATTCAAGATGTGGTTATTCAAGATAGAATTAGTAATTAAATGGAAACAGGTTGAGTTTGATTTAGAAGAGTCAGTGTGGATTTATAATGAGGAAATTATGTTTAACTAACTTGCTGTGATTTTTTTGAAAAAGTAACAGAATGGCTCGGTGAGGATAACGTCGTAGTTGTGGTGTACCTGGGCTTTCAGAAGGAGTGTGATACACTGCCACAGAACAGATTTGCAAGGAAACTTGTAGGTCATAGAATGAAAGGGCCAGTAGCAATGTGAATATAAAATTGCCTGATAATATGAAACAGGAAGTAATGGTCAATGGATATTTTTCAGGCTGGAAGAACGTTTATTGTGGAGATCCCCAGGGGTCGATATTGGGACCCTTGCTTTTCCTAAACAGTAAGGATTTAGATATGGTGTACAGGGGGCAAATTAATCGTTTGCAAATGTCACAAAACTTGGAAGCATTGTAAACTCTGAGGTGGTAAGTATAGAATTCTAGAAGGGCATAGACAAGTTGGTGAAGTGGGAAGTTTAGTGGCATAAGAAATTAATGCAGAGAATTAATGTGAAACAATACTGTTTGATAGAAAGATCAAAGAAATATGATTTAAATGGAGAGTACAATTCTAAGGCGAGTGCAGATAATCGGGGGACCTGGGTGTATATGTATGCATACATCATTGAAACTTGCAGGACAGGTAGAGAGAGCAGTAAGTAAATCACACAGTACGCTGGAATTTATTAATAATAGGATGGAGAACAAGATCAAGGAGGTGATGTTGAACTTGTATAAAACACCTTTTGGACCTCAGCTGACAAATTGTTGACATTTGTGAGGTGCCACATTACAGGAAGGGTGTAAATGTACTGGAGAGAGTTCAGTCATGGTTTCCAAGAATGGTTCCAGGGATGAGAACTTCAGTAATGAGGACAGATTGAAGAAAATAGGACAGTTTTCCTTAGAAAGAAGAAGGCGAAGAGAAGATCTGATAAAGGTTTTCAAGATCAGGAGCAGACTAGGTACAGTAGATAAGGAGAAAGCTTTCACACTGATAAAAAGAACAAGAACAAGCAGGCATAAATTTAAAGTGATGTGCGAAAGGAACAAGGGTGAAACGAGGAAAAGCATTTTCATTCAGCAAGTGGCCAGGGTATGGAATGGACTGTCTGGAAATTTATTGGAGATAAGTTCAACTGAAGCATTCAGGAGAGAAAAATAATGTGCAAGGGTATGGGAAATAAGGAGGAGATTAGCACCATATCTTTGGACAGATGAGGCAAGCCATCCCATGACATAGTGGGATCTGCTGTCAGGGATTTATTTCCTTTTCTTTCCTTCACTACTAACGCTCTGCCACATCCTCAAGGTATTTGGACTCCAAGTGGGATGCAGTTTGACGATCAATTTGCTGCCGTTCTGAATACTTGGTAACAAGGCCCTCCCATTTGTCAATGACAATGCTACCCTGCTTCAAGCACAGTCACAAAGTGTCTTTAAAATGTTTTCTTTACGAGGTCTGTTTGGGTTGGTGCTCAGCTCTTCGCAATTGCATCTGCCTTTGTTCTCATTCACTGCTTTTTTCTGCCACCTGCATTAAAAATTGAGCAATTCCTGTCATATGCAGCAAGTTACACCTTTCACAAATTGGTTGGCTCAGTTAGCTAAATGGCTGGTTGGCAATGCAAGGTAACATCAACAGAGTTTCAACTCCAACACCAGAGGATCCTCTCTTCTCAACCTTAGCCCTTACCTGAGTCATCCCTTAGATTTGCTGTGTCCCCATTTAAACTAGTGAATTTTTGTGAACTTAGTGACAACATGTCTTTGACCCTCGGGTTAAACTCACCACCAAACATTTCTTTCTAATGAGAGAATGATCCTCTTGAGCTATAGCAATCTCACCTTGCCATGTTCAGGTGCTCTAGTTTCATTTGTCAAGTTTTACTTAGGACCTGTAAGCTTTGTATTTACAACCATTTTTCAGAGGATATTTGACACTATAAGTCTTTAGTTTAACTTTCTGGAAAGCTTCCATGGAGTGGATCAACTCAACAATTCAGTTTGCTAGTTCACCATTTTTTAAAAATCCTCAATAATGAACCCCTTCCTCTGCATCTACTTGCAAGGTGGTATATAGGCTTCTGTCTAAATGATTTGAAATCTAGTTAATGAATGAGGAAGTTAATGTGATTTTGAACTACTCTTCTAATACAGTACATATTTTAGGGTTTTCCTTTTATCTCTTCAGCTGTTAATCCTGATGTGTTAAATGTGTGTATCTTCGTTCAAAATTGCTAAGCAAGTCATAATGGCTTCCTTATCTGCATCGGTCATGTCTGAGTTCAGAAGCCAAAGATGTTTGAATATTTTAAATTCTATTGGGAGATCAGCTGTGTCCTAATTTAAATCAGGGAATTTGTGGATTTATAGACAATATGCCCTTGACCCATCTCTTGCTTGTTATTGATACAGAGCACCCTAGTAATCTTGCCTTTCTCAAGTGAATGAAACTCTATTAATATGAATTTGTCTGCTTACTGGCAAGCGGGGTTTTCGAATATAAGTGGTGGAAAAACTTAACAGGTCTGACAGCATCTGTGGGGAGAGAAATAGAGTTAATATTTTGTGTCCATTATGGTTCTTCTTTGGAACTGTTCTTTCAAAATATTCAATCTGTCTCTCTCCATAGATGCTACCACACCCACTGAGCTTTTCCAACATTTTCTGTTTGTATTTCAGATCTCCAAAATCTGTAAAATTTGTTTTTAGCTGTGGTTACAACACAAAATCATGAGATGCATGGATAGGGTAAATAGTCAAAGTCTTTTCCCCAGGGTAGGGGAGTCCAAATCCAGAGGGTATTGGTTTAAGGTGAGACGGGAAACATTTAAAAGGGACCTGGAGCAACTTTTTTCACACAGAGGGTAGTGCGTGCATGGAATGAGCTCCAGAGGAGGTGGTGGAGTCTAGTACAATTACAACATTTAAAAGGTATCTGGATGGGTATATGAATGAGAAGGGTTAAGAGGGATATGGGCCAAATGCTGGAAAATGGGACCAGATTAATTTAAAATATCTGGTAACTATGGATGAGTTGGATCAAAGGTCTGTTTCCGTGCTGTACATCTCTATGATTCCATGGCTCTGATGCTGTGATGAACAAAGACATCAAAGTCTGTCTCAAAGACATTAGGACAATTTATGACTGGTGATTACGTGTTATACCTATAGATTAAGTTACTTTCTGACCAGCCGGGCATTCTGGCCGAGGAACAACGTTGTGTATATGCAACACATGGAGTCCTGAAAGGTGAACTCTTTAAAAACATTGTAATCACACAACAATTTCAGATCAAAAACAAAATTTCTAAGGAAGCAACTGACAACAGTACACCAATAAAAACACTAAACAATTCAGCCTAGTCTTCCTTAGAAGACATCTTCAACAATTTTGAATTGGCAGACACAAATAGAGGGATGATTAGTATTAAAAACTCTGCTTTTTTGTGATAAACCCACCATAAAACGACAACAGATTCCCACTCTAAAATAGCTCATTGATTTTTTTTTTGTGTTTAAAGTAGGTTTAAACACATAATTCTATTCTACTACACTGTCCAATTTCCTGTTCAAGGAAGAATTTATGTTCGTGATTATGCAATTGACTTTGTTAGCAACAAAACTCTTACCTAATCAGCACAACTGTGAACATATTTCACATTCAATTTTCAAATTATGTGCCACCTGAAGTGGAATTTCCACTCTTCTTATTCCCTTTCCTCAGACCTCAACATTGTGAAAATGCTTGATCACTCACTCCTCTTACTCTTGCAAATACCCAAGAATGGCATCACTTGACCATTACCTCTTGATCTGTCTCATCATCTCTCCTGATCTTTCCAGTCATGTCCTATAGCATCTAGCTATCCAAGAATAACATCATAACTTCATTCTCATTTAATGAGACAAGTTAGGTCCCACTGAATAAAAATAGTCAGAAATGCATTTGTCACTCTTGGTCAATTATGATGAAGATGAATGAACTTGTGCTCAACTCTGAACAGTAGCCCAAGGGCGTTGGCGACATCTGTGAAAAATGCTCAATGATAAAGACTTACAGAATCATAGAGCTGTACAGCATGGAAACAGACCCTTTAGTCCAACTTGTCCATGCTGACCAGATATCCTAAATTAATCTAGTCCAATGTGCCAGCAGGACATGACTGGAAAGATCAGGAGAGATGATGAGACAGATCAAGAGGTAATGGTCAAGTGATGCCATTCTTGGGTATTTGCAAGAGTAAGAGGAGTGAGTGATCAAGCATTTTCACAATGTTGAGGTCTGAGGAAAGGGAATAAGAAGAGTGGAAATTCCACTTCAGGTGGCACATAATTTGAAAATTGAATGTGAAATATGTTCACAGTTGTGCTGATTAGGTAAGAGTTTTGTTGCTAACAAAGTCAATTGCATAATCACGAACATAAATTCTTCCTTGAACAGGAAATTGGACAGTGTAGTAGAATAGAATTATGTGTTTAAACCTACTTTAAACACAAAAAAAATCAATGAGCTATTTTAGAGTGGGAATCTGTTGTCGTTTTATGGTGGGTTTATCACAAAAAAGCAGAGTTTTTAATACTAATCATTCCTCTATTTGTGTCTGCCAATTCAAAATTGTTGAAGATGTCTTCTAAGGAAGACTAGGCTGAATTGTTTAGTGTTTTTATTGGTGTACTGTTGTCAGTTGCTTCCTTAGAAATTTTGTTTTTGATCTGAAATTGTTGTGTGATTACAATGTTTTTAAAGAGTTCACCTTTCAGGACTCCATGTGTTGCATATACACAACGTTGTTCCTCGGCCAGAATGCCTGGCTGGTCAGAAAGTAACTTAATCTATAGGTATAACACGTAATCACCAGTCATAAATTGTCCTAATGTCTTTGAGACAGACTTTGATGTCTTTGTTCATCACAGCATCAGAGCCATGGAATCATAGAGATGTACAGCACGGAAACAGACCTTTGATCCAACTCATCCATAGTTACCAGATATTTTAAATTAATCTGGTCCCATTTTCCAGCATTTGGCCCATATCCCTCTTAACCCTTCCTCCCAGATTCCTTTTAAATGTTATAATTGTATCCAACTCCACCAGTTCCTCTGGCAGCTCATTCCATACACGCACCACCCTCTGTGTGAAAAAACTACTCCTTAGGTCCTTTGTAAAACTTCCCCCTCTCACCCTAAATCCATGCCCCTCTAGTTTTGGACTTCACTACCCCAAGAAAAAGACCTTAGCTTTTCATCTTATCCATGCCCCTTATGATTTTATAAACCTGTATCAGGTCATCCCTCAGCCTCCAATGCTCCAGGGAAAATAGTCCCAGTGTATCCAGCCTCTCCCTGTAGCTCAAACCCTCCAAACCCTGCAACATCTTTGTAAATCAATCAGAACCCTTTCAAGTTTCACAACATCCTATTGAATGATTGTCAAGGCATTATCACCAAGCCAAAAAAAATTCTGCAGTTGGTGGGTGCTATGTCCAGGAGGATCATGGGGCAGATATTTTGGTTAAGAACAAAAAAAAGTTGATAATTTTGACAATAATTGTGGTAGCATTGCACTGCCATAGGATACTGTCATGAAGATGAAATATCAAACCAAGGTCCTACATATGCCCTTCAGTGGACGCAGAGGTCCCCAGGCAGGATTTTGAAACAGATTCTTGCTGTTGGGCCAATATTTCTTTTGCAAATAAAATCATTGAAATAGATCTTGTTATCACCACCTTGTTGCTGTGCAAAAATTGGCTGATGCCCTTCCTAAATTGTAACAGTGACGAAATCTTGAGCGTGCTTCATTAGCTGTGAATGCTTTGTGGCATAATTGAGAGCATGAAAGGTGCTATATAAATGCAAGTCTTTTATGTGGCTATGTTGGTGTAACTCATTTATATGGCACTCCCTTTGTGCTAGAACATTCGGAAAACTACTGTTCTCGATCAAAGGTAGTCCTTCAAGTTGGCTCCAACATTCAATAAGATCATGGTTGTGATCTCTGCACCATTTATTCCTTCACTCCATTGTCTGTCAAAAACCTACCTGGCTCAGTCTTGAATAAATTTAAAGAGCCAGGCTCTGCAACATTTAGATTCCATTTAAAACACAGCTGACTGTTGAATTAACTCTCAAGTCTCCCAATTATTTCACTTCATTATACCTGGACCACATTGAGCTTTACTCCGTTAAGCAACCGATGTATTTCTGTGTATATGCAACTTGCATACCCACAGCAAGCTAACTGTCAGGCAGAGGCTCAGCATTGTGTACATGATGCACATGGAGTCCTTAAAGGTGAACTTTCTTAAATGTACATTTAAATAATCGTTCAACAAGGCTGTATCAAAAACAACTTTGCTGAGCAAGAAACAAAATCAGAAATTGCTAGAAAAGCTCATCTGAGTTCTGAGGAAGAGTTGCTCAATCCAAAACATTAACTCTGATTTCTCTCCACAGACGCT
Source organism: Stegostoma tigrinum (assembly GCF_030684315.1). Lineage (NCBI taxonomy): Eukaryota > Metazoa > Chordata > Chondrichthyes > Orectolobiformes > Stegostomatidae > Stegostoma > Stegostoma tigrinum. Next base: position 34,099,215 of record NC_081384.1, on the reverse strand, counting down.
GCCAGACATGGTGAGTTTTTCCAGCAATTCCTGTTTTGTTTCTAATTTACAGCATCCACAGTTCTTTCGATTTTACACCAATAAAAGTAGTAAATAATTGAGTTTATGTTTAATAAAACTAATTTTTGACATTTTTAAATTGGCATACACACAGAGACTGATAACTAGACCACTCTTATTAAAAATGTATTGTTTTACATGAGTGGTCTGTTGCGGCATTTCTCCTTTTGTTAGAGATACAGTTTGACACTCAGGGCAATGAATAAATGCCCTTCTTTACCTCAACAGCACAAAATGTAACAAAAATCAATTTGGAACAATCAAATCAGAATTCATATGGAATAATACATCAAAAAAGAGCTATAAAAATACTATGCTAAAAGAAAGCTATCAGATTCTAGTGAATGATGTTAAGGAGGTATTTTACTCTGAGAGGTAATGAGAATGTCTGGCCTGTAAAATAGAAATTGCTCAGTTTTCACACCTAGAGATTGGCATGGAGACTGAGAGGAAGCAATAAACTTTTAACTCTTCCATCAGCTCTGTCTTCCAACTAACAAATTCAAGGTAAATGATGGAATTATGGTCTTATGGTGGGAGGGGACATGAGGAAAAGTTTTTACACCCAGAGAGTAGTGGGTGTCTGAGATTTACTGCCAGGTTTCAAGGTGAAGGCAGAAACCCTCAACTCATATAAAATGTGCCTGAATCTGCACCTGAAGTGTTGTAACCTGTAGGGCTACAGACCAGGTACTGGGAGATAGGATTAGAATGGGTGGCTTCTTTTTTCTTGGCAAGTGAAGATATAATGGGCTCTTTCTGTGAATTAACTTTTCTATAGTTCTATCTTCAGAGAAAGTTAATGGAATATTATTGTTGCCAACTATACTATCCAGTTTCCTCCTACTCATCTAAAAATACTTCCTACATATACCACAAAGTCAAATGCATTTAATATGCATTTTTCTATGCATGTATGCACATGAATTCATATGATTAATGCCCATTATGTAAATAGTCACAGATAACATAACTTTGTCTTTTATGTATTCTGGAGTCAAGAGAACTATGTAGTGGTCCTGTGATCGTAACAATAGCAACATTTCATTTGTAATAATGTCTTTACCATAACAAAATCTTGCCATGCACTTCCAGGATAAAATTTCACAATAAGAGCTGGAGAGGGGACATTAGATAGCATGACATTATGTTGTATATCAGGGGCTAAAACTATGGTATGAAATGAATTTTTTTCAAATAGTTGGGTGCACAGAGGCATGGAGCCAAGATTGAACCACAAAAAGGGCTGCTTTATCATTTCAGAGAGACAACTAGTGGTGATTTCACCTGAGGGTCACTATGTGAAGGGACAAGGTCAGAAAGAGACTCCTTCGTAGTAACCTCAGCTGATGTAGGAGCAGGACCACGCCGTTGGCGTCACTCTGCATCACAAATCTGATGTTGGCATAAAAGTATACAAAGGAGTCACAATACAACAATACACAATTGCTTTTCAGTGCTTCTTAAGATAAAGGCTGTTCATATGAGCGAAAAGAGCATTTTGTCCTTTCAATCATCGTCCCTAGAATCAGAGCCAGTGCACCACTCAAGATCAGGTATGGTGGGGTTAAATGCAGAGGAAATTGATCAATGGTAACATTGTCTCTTATTCCACTCTTACTGCACCATCCCTTAGCTCATATTCACATTGTCTTACCGTTACATCCTGTCTTTGCATCAGTGTGACATTTTTCCCCAACTCCCACACCAGCCACCTGGTGTGCCTATGTAAGATTATCAATTTAAGGATATTTTGTGGGGTCCTAGTGCAAGCAGACAGATTTTCATAAAATCAGTTTGAGTTAGATTGAAAACTAGCTGTTGAGGCCGACAATTTGTCTCCAGCAACATCCAACCTCCCCTAGACTTGTGTTTATGAGAGAGTTATACTGCACATACCTGTTCATACAACCGGTTTCTCTGCATCAGCGTAACATAATATCGGGAGCAAATCCAAATATGGAGACATTCTGTTACTCCTAAGGAGCTTGAGATCACTTCAAGCAGGTTAACTCATGCTGCTGTGCTTTTTAAACTATGGATGAGCCAGCACTTTAGCTCAAGGCTGTCTGTAGCACTCTGCCCTGTGCTATGTGTTTGGATAGAATAGACGACACCAGGTCGTAGTGCAACAGGTTTATCTGTGTTTCCAAATAAACCTGTTGAACTATAACCTGCCGTCGTTCAATTTCTGACCTTTTCCTCCCAGTCCAACACCAGCACCTCCACATCATGGCTAACTGGCTCAGTCATTAGCATTGTTGCCTCACAGTGCCAGGAACCTAGGTTCAATCCCACCCTCAGGCAACTGTCTGTGTGGAGTTTGTGCATTCTCCCCGTGTCTGTGTGGTTTTCTGCCCAATGCTCCAGTTTCTTCCCGCAGTTCAAAGATGTGCAGGGAAGGTGGATTAGCTGTGGGAAGTGGTGGAGTTGTGTTTGGGTGGGATGTTCTTCAAAGGGATTGGTGTGGGTTTGAGGGCTAAATAGTCTGCTTTCGCATTCGATGATTTTAAAGTGTATCCTTAGTTAACATGGGTGGTAGCATAATGGTGATTTTCCTAGACTGGTATTTGAGAGGGGTGAACTAATACTCTGAAGATATTGATTCAAATCTCCCCACAGTTACTGAGTATTACTAAATCTGAAATAGTATGTTATTTGAATTTAAGTATTAAATGATTCCATAATTACAAAAAGCAATCTGGTTCAATACTGTCCTTCAAGAAAAAAAATTTGCCATCCTTACCAGCTCTAGCCTGCATGTTATGGTAGTTCGCAAGCAAAGGTCACATTCCAAGAATGAATGAGAGGGAGGTAAATATTGAGTGAGCTAAAATATTCAGAAAGGAAAATGGACCTACTCAAGTTTGCTGTGGCAGTAGGTGAAGAATGAGCAGAAAGTATCCTGAACCTAAGGTTTGGGTGATGGTGCAGGGCCGCAGATTGGCTCCTCTTTCTTTGGTTTGATGCTGTCATGTTTACTGCATCTCTCCAGCCCTGCATGAAATTTCCCTTACCCAATACCCCATTCTCACACACCTTCTTTGGCTTGCAAACTCTCAATAGCTCAAAACTTCCATCCTTACATTTAAAACAAGGTAAATAGAAATGAATCATTTCCATTGGACAGACATTCTGGAATCAGGGGGCATAGTCTGAAAGTTAAGGTCAGGCCATTCAAGAGAGATGTTAAGGAGCACATCTATACACAAAGGATGATGGATGTTTGAAACTCTCCTCCACACATGGCAATGGATGCTGGATCAGTTGTTAGTTTTAAATCTGAGAGTTTTCTTTGTTAAGCAAATGTATTAAAGGATCTGGACCAAAGGCAGGTATATGGAGTTAGACCACAGATCTCATGGTCTCGTTGAATGGCAGGACAGATTCAAGGGGCTGAATGGCCTTCTCCTGTTCCCATGTTCCTATGTACAGGTCTTCAGGGCTTTTTCTTTTACTATCTTTCAGCCTTCTCCGAAGATAGCAGATTGTGCAACCCCCGCCTTTGCTTCACCATTGGTATCCATTTCTGCACCTGCCGAGGCCCCACAGTTTGAAATACCCTGAATAACTGACTGTATCTATCTCCATCTCCCCATTAAAGAAACTACTTGAAGCCCACAATGTTTACAAAACACCTTTTGGCTTGATGCCCATTTTCTCATTCTATTTCTGTTAAGTATTTCAGGATGTGTTGTCTACGTTACAGGTCTTATTAAAAGTGAGGATTATTGTTGATGTATTTGATGTTGCATTCTGTAAAATTGTGGTGCGGTATGATTGCTGTCAGAAATGTCTCTGGAAAGCCTGTTGTGCCCCGAATGGTAAATTCATTTCGTTCTGTCCCATAAAAACAGTCATATTGTAAAGCCGAGGCGACAGCTGTTGGTGAGCAATCTGTCCACGAGATGGTGCTGTTGTCAGTGGGTTACAAAAGAAATGCAGAGGGTTCGAGGCCGTCACAGTTCCCGGGAGAAGATCATTGACTGACCGCCCACCAGCACCTTGCCTCATTTCTTCCGAATAATGTTTAGCTCCTGTTCTCGTCCCTTGTTAACGGTGAAATGACTGTGACCATTCGAAAATTATCTTAACGGGCCAATGACATTCTAATTACCAAAAAAGATTTTATTTCATTCGTTTATTCGTTCTCTGATCACATCGAAATAACCAATTAACTGAACCTTGCGTTTATTTCACGCCTTTTTAATGTCGTACGTGTGATCAGCCAGACACGTTTATTTATTTAATAGGTAGGAAGACCATTTTAAGAGATATTATTTCATTTGTGGTTAGCAGCATATTTAAACAGTGCAGTGAGATCACCGCAGAGGTGCTGCTCAGTTGAAAAACATTATTTAATGCCAAATCCGAAAAAGAGTCTTTGGACTTTAAACGTTAACTCTGTTTCTCTGTCCACACATCCTGCTGTAGCTGCTGAGTTTCTCCAGCAATTTTCTGGTTGTAACTAAAGCTTCCAGCATCTACAGTATTTTGTTTTTGTTTCACTTTTTATCCTGTGTTACAAAAGGAGTGATTGTAATCACTGTTGTACACCTTAGAAATAATCGATAAAAACAAAAATGAAACCAGGGAACAATCCTGCTCCGAATAAATCTCCAACCAGGAAAATCAACATAGGAACGATTTTTGTTTGAAAAAGAGGAAAATGTTTGTGTTGATGGGATCAGTGAAAACTGGCTTCGAAAGACGTAGAGATCGCAAGCAAAACTCGCGTGAACAATCGGTGCAATTAAAGATTATTCGAATAGGCTTATTTTTCTCCTAATGAGGGATTTTACAGAAGCTCTAGAAAGGGGGGGGGGGAGTGAGATTATTGTGTTAACTGCAATAACCCTAAACCCGTGGGATTCCTAATTGTTCTCAGTCTCATTGCTGAGGTGACTGACGAAAATGTCAGGTCTCAGCCAATGACTGCATTTTCTATGGCTCTAATGAGCACCTAAACTCTCAGTATGTTGTGAAAATTACAGTATTGCATGCAATCGGCCCAGATCAAAGGACTTTACACAGACTCTGGGAAAAAATAAATAAATTGTTGAAAATGCGTTTGTTTATTTTTTTCGGATTTTTGTTTTGTTTGTTGGTGCATGTTGAGGCGTGTTCGTATTGCGGATTCTTTTTATTTTGTCTGTGTGTGTTCACAGCAACAGTATTCACCCTCAGGCTCAAATATTAGACAATCTCCTGTTTATTCTCCTGATTTAGACCCTCGACCTAGCTTCACCAAATGCTGCCTCCTCCCCAATCTTAGTTTACTCGTTAAAGAAAACGATTGGCAAAATTTCAAAGTTGCAATTTGGGATGGCGGGTATCGAGCAACATTTGTATGGGATAATAAAACAAATGAGAACGAATTATTTTTCCTGGAGTGTTATATTTGCTTTGTAAGCGCCTTGTACTTTTTATTTTTGCTAATTTTCTAGTGAAGTGGATGGATATTGACACCAGACAGGTATTCGATGCAGTGAGAACACGTGAATTGGAAGCAAACATCTTCCTATTGTGCCCATCTCTCCTGACTCCGCAAACGTTTTTGTTCTTAAACAGTGTCAACAGACCCTCGAAAAGATTCTGTGAGGACGAAGAAAGGTGAGGGTGAATCTTCAGACGGTCGGGCTCCTCTGAACTCGGCGGGAGCTCTGCATAGTTTCTACTTCTCTGTTTGTGACCCTTTGCCAGTTCTCGCTGTCTCCAGTCATTTCATTTTCCTTAGGAAAATCCAGATTCCGCTCCTCCGCGATGCAGAACGGGCTGGAGAACGCGCACATGCGAAAAGCAAAATTACATTCGTAAAACAAAAAAAAACAAATTATTTATGAGCTGCAAATGTAACTGTTGTTTTGAAAACAGCAGGTGCGTGTCTTGGATTGCTAATGCTTGAATAATAAATATCCCCTGCATTAAATTGCCCAGTGGTCAATCCCGCTGCAAACATGCGAGTCTAAATATATCTCTATTTACACTGATGTACGAGCGGAATGCTCAGGCAATCTGTTGTTAATAACGCTAACCCAGGGAAATTATCAGCATTCACTCCACCTCTTCCCTCCCAGAGTGGGTCCCAAACTATTTGCATGTGTGTATTCACTCGTTTATTCGCTGTTGGTTCGTTCATGTTGAGTCCAATAAGATTTGTGAGCCTGTAAATGTGTTTGTGTACATGTACATTAAATAGGCCTTGGGCGAACAGTAGCACAGCAGAAATGACAGAATTGATCTTGGAACAAGCTCATTCACAATGCTCGTCCCCCTGTTGGTCTTGCCACCCCCCCCCCCCCCACCCCACCCCACGCCTTTTAAAACACGGTTTACAAATCATTGCAGTTCTCCCATACAAAACACAACAGGTCAAATTTCCCCACAAAACGTATTTATATAAAAAAAATTGGCGTGACTGTTTCGTTTATTGCGTTGTCACTTGTGGACATTTTTGGTAATTAAAAAGTTGGGCAAATGTGAAAAGATTTTCTGTCGAAGCGATACTTGAGAATTATTAAATATAAACTATGTCAGACTGTCAAAGGGCTACTGTCTCTTTAAAACACCCCAAAGAGACACATATAATCCTGAATTTATTTGCCGTCCCTCTTGCTGTGCTCATATTCATCACGCTGTTTTGTGTTGAAGAGAAGGTTAACACATGTCGTCCATTATCATTCTTACATTCCCCTCTTTCTTTAGGAGGCAGTGAAAAGGCCAAGCCTGGTTATAACTCTCCAAGTGTTACCATGGCGACCATCCCGGCAGGAGCTCATTCTCCCATCCTTCCCATTCAAAGTGCCCTCCTCGGAACAATTTTATCATTACAGAGCCGACGAACTAACGCGCATCAAAACACTACCTTGTGCAATTAGCTGGATATTGGGGTGGTAAGACATGATTGACAGCGCTGAACTATATAATCATGTGTGTCCTAAGGCGATGAGATCTGATTGGGTCCCAGCGTGCATTCGAACCCCTTTACTTTTGTATTAGCATCTGTATAATGCAGGAAGCTCTCGCCCGTATGGTGAAGTGTTGACCCCGAGCTTTACTGCCTTCCAAGTTTATTTTTGTTAAGAAACTTTTCTTCCCCTCTCTCTATCTACTTTCTCACTTTCACTCTGCCACACTCATGGATTTGTACCCGTTTGGATTTGTGCTGTCGTTCCTATTGAATCCAAGCCACGGGCTAGCAGGCTATCCGATCTGGTGGTAAGTGAAATGCGCTTCTGGTTTGAGGCACCCTGTGCGTGTGTTTGCTTTTATTCCGATTCAATGCTATTTCGGAACGGCGTTCTGGGAGAAGTGATCGTGTTCACTGAGGGAAATGCCTGATAAGCCGGCGTACCCCGCCGCCGTCCGCTTGATGCGACTGCCAGGCTTGTGACCTGAAAGAGAGGGAGGGACGGGGTGCCAACACAAAACTAGCAATCTGGCCGATTTTCTTTTTGAAAAAAAAGAGACATAGAGCTGCCGAGGAATGGAGTGTTGAATAAACGGAAGGGTGGAGAGAATCAGAGAAGTGGGTTCAGAATGAAAGAGAGGGGACGTGGAAATAAAAGAAGCGGATAGAGGAGGTGGAAAGAAAGAGAGAATGATAAAACAGGATTAAACTGAAGAGAGAGAGAAGGACTGGCGAGAAAGGAACGTTGAGAGAGAGAGGGAGCAAGGCAGGTAAACTGACTCATCTGTGTGCAACACCGGGGTAAGGGCGTTTCTGAGCCTTTTTTTTAGAAAAGCGAAACAAAAGATGTATCACTGTGAAGGCCGTCCACCTGAGTGTCTTTCTGAAGTATTGGAGAGGAGTTGAGCCAATACTGACTTTGTTGGAGGAATCCGGGAGAGACTTTGAAACGAGTTTAGAGCAGTGTTCAGAGAGCGCTGCAGCTTCGAACCACTGATCTCTTTCTCTCTCCCTTCGCCGTCGGGTATGTCATTCTCGCTTCGAACGACATCATTGAAGACGGTTTAAAAATTGATTTTTTTTCTTTCCAGTAAACCGTGCCAGTGGTCATTAGAATCTGCCCCTCAGCGATAGAGTGAGGTCAGAAAGAGCTTTGAGCTAAGTTGGTCCCGATAACCGCAGGGCGATTTTTTTGTTAAGAAAACTGATCCAAAAAAAATGTTTAATGTGTTTTGAACCTTGGTTGGGAATCACTTGATGTTAAAATTGCTTTCATTGCCCACATCCTGACTCTAACTACTCCAAAACAGCTTGAAAATATTTCACAACACACCCCGAGGAAGAAAAAAAGTATTTAAAAAAGAATTTCCGGCAGAAACGGGTCAAATTTGACTAGTTTAGTTTGTAATCTATCTTCTGTGTTCTGCTCGCCAGAAACCTTGCGCCGGTTGGCCTTCCAGCCCAGACCCCTGGGTTCAGAAAGTTCCTATTCTGCCCCTCACCCTTTGCCCCTACCAGCCTTGTTTTGCTTTGACATGGGGATGACAGAAAAAGCTGCCAAGAACAGGAGGAACACCGTGGGCAGAGCGGTGCAGTAAGCACCGAGCGTTCGCTGTCCCTGGGCGCCGAGCATCATCCCCTCTGGTAAAATGATATTATTGCCCCGGGGCACCGTGCACTCATTTCTCCCGGGCACTGTGTACTTTTTTTTATCCCCGGGTTCCGTGCAACAATTGTCCCCGTGATCCGTTCATTACTTGTCCCCGGGCATCGTGTACCCATTGCCCCGGGCACTATGTTTTTTTTACCCCCCGGGTACCGGGCACACACAGTCCCTCCTCCCCCGGGGGCACTCACAGCAACCCCCCCGCCCGAGACATTCTCCCCCCGGGATACCGGGCACTCACAGCCATCTCCCCTCCCCCCGGGATACCGGGAACTCACAGCGCCCACGCACCGCCCCCCCCCCCTCCCCCGCCACCTCCCCAGGCAGTCACAATCCTCGGGATACCGGGCACTCTCTGCATCCCCTCTCCCCCCGGGATACCGGGCACTCTCAGCATCCCCTCTCACCCCGGGATACCGGGCACTCACGGTGGGACCCCGCCCATCACACCCTTGGCAGTTAAACCCTTGACAATGTTTAACCAAAGCCGTTATTATTTGTTTATTTCCAGGTTATTCCATCAAGTAAAACTTGAGTCTTTTTACTCACACAATAGTGTATATATTTACTCCCACTTAACGACATTAATGACATCCAGGGAATTAACACCGACATTCACGTGCAGCTCTCTTTCCGAAAAAAGTTACTTTTACTAAAGCGTTTCAAAAGAAAGCACTCTGAATTAAAATAAACAACAACGTGGATTCTACTCCCTATTCATTGCAATGTGCCTAGACCTTCTCTCAATATGACAAATTTGTATGCAATATATCATTTATGAATGCAAGTTTTTAAAGCGCATGTAGCGAATCTCAATCAGCGGCAATATAGGGCCATGATCGGAAGGAGTGAGAAAGGCGGAAATCAAACGGCCGAAAGGTGCAGGGTCAAACAGCAGATAAAACATATTTCTACAAAAGGTAAATACGGTGAAAATTCGAAACAAAAATGTTGCTCATATTCCAAAAGTATCTACGCAATGAAAACAGGCGTGTATACAAAAATCCGATTGAAAAGTAATTTCTAGCTCCATTCTATTGAACAACCAGCTCTGAGAACGGGGGTGGGGGGTGGGGGGGGGGTGGTAGTGACAATGGCAGGGTTCATGCTGGGGTTTGCCCAGAAAATGGGTAGATTCAGCCCCTGCGCCATACCTGAATACATTCAGTCTCTCCCACTTATCCCTTGATCGATAATTTATCGTTCCCGCTTTTGCCAATTTTATCCGCCAGGAATGACTTTCCAGTCAGCACTGACTCCTCGTCTAATAACTGAAAATATAAACCCAATGGAAGGACCATGTCCCAGCGCATTAAGCCGCTCTGCTCGAGATATGCTTTTCGTAAAATTTCACATTTTACGAATGGAATCCATCACTGCAGGAGCTGGGAGCAATCAATTGTGGTAGCAGGCAGAACTTAAAAAAACGGGCCTTTACACCTTTCACAGTGACAGAAACGGGAACAACGCAGTTGCGCATCGTTTTAGTAAAGTCCTTCAAGAAATGGGGCAGACAGGGCCCGAACTACACTCATCATGAATGAAAAATCCGGCGGATGCTGGAAATCTGAAACAAACACAGAGAATACTGGAGAAATTCAGCAGAATGTTTCGAGTCCAATATGATTTTGCTTCATTCCATCCTGAAGAAGAGTCAAATCGAGTCATGTATTTGGACTCAAAACATTAATTCGGTTTCTCTCTCCACCACCAGACCTGCTGAGTTTTTTCAGCATTCTCTGTGTTTGTTGCTGGAATATAATGTCCAGATATAATTGCCAACTTCGAACTGGAATTGGATCTGCGTGTTCTCTTTAACAAAAATGGGCGGGCGGCAGGGTGAAACATGCAAGGGCATGAGAAAAGAACAAGGATATTGGTTTGGTTCTTTGGTTCGTTCTTTCATTGAGGCAGTACGTGCACGGAGACCGAATGGCCGCTCGCTTTATATTGTTTTTTCAATATTGGGACACTGAGTTAGTGGTGCTACATATGTGTTCCATTGATGATCGATATCAGACTGCCCAAGAATCAGAATGTGTCCTCTCTTTAAGAGGATGGGGGTCTTGTAGGAGTACAGGCGGCGGTTACTTTGAGTATCTTAGGTGACACATTGAGAGACGCCTACCCACAACTGAGATCTCCCTGCGCATCATTGCTCATCATTTCGTTTCCTGTTGATGCGGTGCTCTATATTTCAGAGAGGGATTTCGTACTTGGAGTGCACTGCTATCAGAAATTGATACCCTAATGAGCCCACCACACACATAATGCGGTTCCTGCCTTCCCTCTGGATCTGCGGGTTTGCCTGCCGACCTGCCAGGTCAATGAACTCTCTCACCTGGAGGTGACCACAAGACAGTGCAGAGCAGAGCAGCGGGTCTCCCGGGCCCCTGACTCTGGCAGGAACTAGAGGAGATTTCGCTGGAAACTAGGTCAAATTCATTCACCACGAAAACTACAGAATTCCACCAGTTCCCGTTCTCCTTAACTGGTCGGTTAACGTACAATTTGGAACGAATTCTTGGTCTCCCAATATCCGCCCTATTTCGCAATCTCCCCTACCCTAACCTTCATTGGGATTTTCCAGGGGACATTCCAAATTGACCCAGAGATGTCCCCACTTGGAGAATGTTTTACAAATCGAGCTCATACATAATGTCCTGCCGATGTGGATGGAGTTCTGTTACCCCGCCCAGTTTATATTAGCCTCTTTAGAACGCTTTACATTTCAAATATGTAAACTTTTGCGGTTCGTATTTCAGCCTTGTTTAGTCTCGGCTTGTTTATTAACACCATGACACATGCCTCCAGCATCTCCCCCAAAATCTCTGACCTAATTCAACCCCCTCCCCACCCGCAGAAGACGCGACGATGCTGCATTCTTCGCGTCTCAGTCAAACAGCGTGTTATTCTCTGTGACTCAGCGCCCAGCAATATATGATGAATGGAGGAAGCGGCCAGTCACTCAGTGATCCGCACACGGACAGTGATGGAATATGTCTTCACCACAATGCAGCGTGCGCCAGGCCCTCTCCCAGCTGGCCTCCGAGGGAGGAAATATTTCAACATTCGCAACATCCATTCCCCCGTTCCGCCAATTTTACCCACGACCCCTCTTTTAATTTCACCCTTTCAGAGATTAACAGAGTAACAATTTGAGTATTGCTGTAACACATTTTGGAGATGCTTTGTTTTGCATTCATCAGGACGACTGCTAAAAGATACGTGTATGGTATAAACGTCGGTTTCCATCTTAAACTGGTATTCTTGAAAATTATCCTGAAGTGCAAGACAAAGAAGTTTCAACAAAACCTTTTTCCAGAAATTCTCAAGCCCTGTCCTACCTAATAAATGATTGAGTAACAGATTCCTGGTGGGCAGAGATTTTGTGATTTCTTTTTCTCTATTCTTTAAGTGTTACGTTTGACTTTTGTTGTAGTAAAGGGGCAGTTTGCTGAGGGATTCATGATGGGTTTTGCTCAGGGTTGAGAGAGAAAATTTGATCCCAGTGGCAGAAACATCAGGAAACAGGGGACACATATTGCTGGAGTCCCATGGGTGAGATATAGTTTTGTTTAAAGCAGAGAGTTATGATGATTTGGAATTTAGTCCCAAACAGAGGATGGGCAGATATCCAGCAGTAACTGTCCTGAAGGAGTCAGGTCTTGCTCAAAGGGGAAACTAACACGTTTTGGGGGAAAGAACAGCCCAGTGGTGCTAATGGGCTAACGCGGGCCGAATGATCTTCTGTACTTTAAGCTTCAAATATTAAACAAATCGTTACGTAATTTATCAGCTGCTTTTTTTCAGTAAGTAATGAAGAGATTTCGTGCTTGCAATTGGCTGATTCCCTTAATCACGGTGCTACAACTTATTCAATTGATTACTGGATAAATAAACTCGAATAAGAGCGGACAGAAACAGAAATTGTTGGAAAAGCTCAGCAGGTCTGGCAGCATCTGTGAAGTCGGAGTTAACGCTTCCGGGTCGAGTGACCATACTCCCAGATCTGGAGTTTCTGGAGAACCCCAGAACTGGATAATTTCTGTTCCTGTTTCTGATTTACAGCATCCGCAGTTCTTTCAGTTATTTGCAGAGTCGCTTTTGTTTCCAAAATATAATTAGGATTTCTTTATTTTCGAAATTATGGGGGTGGGGTGGGGGGAATCTTGCAGTTGCTGAGTGGTCTGTCTCTCAGTTTTGAAGCAGCTTTCAGTGGTTTTGGAAGGCGACCTGAGGGATGTGATGCTGGGGAATAAGTGGGTGTGTAGACACATGAACCAGATTCTTAATACATTCTAATGTCTAACAGGCTCATAGCCCAAGACACATCTACATAAGGAGATAAGATAAATTCGTGGAGATAGATGGGGAGACAGTGTTGCAATGAGTAACCAAGTCATCCAGACAGGGAAATTCAGGAAGCGGGGACAGACGAACAAAAATAGATGCACAAAGCGATAGCAAATTTCATTTAGACAGCCATCTTTTCACCACCTCACGATGTTCCAAAGCGCCGTACAGCCAATGAAATATCTTTAAAGGAGCAAATTACTGCAGATACTAGAATCAGTACTGAAAACAAAACAAAAATCCTGGAAATCAGAGGGTTAGGCAGTATCCATTGGTGTCAGCATCACTCCATTGGATGCTATCCGACCCGCTGTGATTTCCAGCAATTGTTTTGTTTTCGAATACCTTTGAAATGTAGTCCCAATAATGCAGGAAAATTTAGTTGTGCACAGCAAGTTCCCACAAAGAGGAATAGGATAACAACTAGGCCACCTGTATTGTGATGCTAGATTGAGGACATTGACCAGGATATGGGGTTGGAAATCTCCCTGAGCTGCATCAAAATAGCGTCGTGAACTCCTCTCCACGTGCCTCAGACGAGGCCTCGGTTAAATCTCCCATCGGAAAGGCAATTCCTGGACCTCGCCGAACTTAGGCTCAGCACTGCACTGAATTCTCAAACTGGATTTTTGCTTTTAAGTCTGCCGAAATGTTTTCCAAGCTTGCAGCCCATGACTGGCACAGGGACGGAGATACATGCAGAGAATCTGTGCATTAATGAGTACAGGTCTTAGTGCAAATGAATACCTTTGTATGTGTCGCATCTGAAACAATGTGAACATTCATGATTGTTTTTCGGGGTTTCGAACAAACCTTAAGGCGTCGTTAGTGCCTCTATAAAGTTGTATTCAGCAAGCCAGAGCCAAGTTGCATTTTGTACCTGGGGAAGTATTGTTCTTGGGGGCAGTGCCTACCCGAATCAGCCTTTGGAGCATATCAGGGGTGCGGTGAAAGTACAGACAAACAGAGACAGACTGGCACACACGCACACACACACCCTTTGGGAGACTGAATCTTTCCAAAGCAAAGGTGTTTGCTAAAAAAAATCGGGATTTTGGGGCGGGGTGGGGGCTTCAGAAAAAAGCACAGATCATAAAACAGGGCCCCTAAAATGATTTACAAGCTGTAAATATTTGCGAAACTTTCGGATATTTTCGAACGAAGCGACGACACAATGATATTAGCACGTGTTGGGGGTAAGGAACTGGCTTGTCCACCAGCAACCGTGCGTCTCATTTAAGCTGAAGGTGATAATCACGTTTACTGCGTAGATAACATTGCTTCTCCTCCTAACCGACTCCCACGTTACAACATTATTGTAATATTAAAACAGCAATATGAGCATCAACAGCACGGCCCAGATCTAGAAAACTACAAAAATTAATGCGCACCCTTTACCGTCAGCTGTAGATCTCCCTGTCAGCGGTGAACCAAGTCGCTGAAGTGTGCTTTGAGCTCACTGAAACATACATTTACCATTTATACTCCTTAAATATTCAAGTTATGTTTCAGTTATAATTTTTATGTCCTGTTTCAGTTGCATGCACATTGTTTTTACTATCCCTTGTATGGAGTAATATTCAAGGTGTAGGCATCTAGCTAATGTGTATCTGTGAATGTGTCTCTGAGACTACATGTGCCAACATATTTGCAGACCTGTTTGTGTGGTGAGCAATATGTATCTACACATGCATAGATGTAAACATTTGTGTACTTGTTGGGAAATTAGTTGTGCACATAGTTCTATGTTCATGCTTCAGTAGTTCTATACATTTGGCTTTATAAATATTTGTTCATTCATGTATATACATGTCAATGCCTGGGTACATCTATTGCATGTGTGCATGCATGTGCATCAATACATATCAAAATGTGTATACTCGCACATATTTGTAACTTTACATAGAGTTATACAAAAGCACTTACAAGATCAAGCAAAGAGCAAACAAAATGTTTAAGAGGCAACTCTCCTATGATTAAGCAATTTATTTATTTATTATGTAATTTATTTGAAAATAGACTAACTGTGAACAGTTCATCAGCATTTGGGGAGAAGGAGCATAAGGGTTTGTGAAGCAGCATTGGAATTGCACTAAATAAGAAAATATCTGCATCAGTGTATCATCACATATCAATAGCAGTTGGTGTAAGGCATCTATTGGGTAGAATACAGCATGCATTACAAGGATATCTGAAAGATAAAGTCACGAACCAAAATATAAAGTATTATAAGCAGGACACCTAGAGTTCAACTGCAGAACAACCCTGATCTAATTAAATAACAGAATGCGAATGAATGTGATTGAATTCCTGTGAGTGCTGCATGTAATGGCCAGAAACTGTCAGTTTAGATTTTGTAATATGGAAACTAGACATATAATTTGGCTTATAAATCACTGCATCACCTATAGAATTTAATTTGAAGCTTTTGAGCCAATTAGATATGATCTACATGCAAGTATTGATGCCTCTTATTATATACATCCTGTATACGAAATTTAACTTATTTTATGGAGTGGATTGTGCAAATTATCTGACACATGTCAGACATAGTTACTATTCATTTTTCATTTTTACCCAGTGACCCGGGTTTGAGTCCACCCTCAGGTGACTGCCTGTGTGGAGTTTGCACATTCACCCTGAGTCTATGTGAGTTTGCTCCAGCTTCCTCCCACAGTCCAAAGACAGGCAGGCTAGTTGGATTGGCCATGGGAAATGCAGCATCCCAGGGAATGGCTAGAGGGTGTGTCTGGGTGGCATGGTTAATGGAGGGTCAGTGTGGACTCAATGGGCTGAATGGCCTACATCCACATTGTAGGAATTCTATGATTCCAAGTGCTGATATCCCCTTGCTAGACACTTTGACAGAGTCAGTTTGTATCATTGGTAGATTTTAAAGTAGAAATAGTAATTAAGATTTAAAATTTAAAAATGATAGTTGACGGACAATGCTAGTATTGCATCAACCAATATAGCCCTGTATTTTCTTAAAACGTTATAAGTTCTGTACCAAAAGGAACATTCCATCTTCATTTTTCCTTTGAAAGTTTCAAAGGCTTCATATATCTACAGATGGCTCTAAAGTGACTTTTTTTTTAAAAAAAGCCTTGTGGCTCTAATGTTAATGTTAATGTTAGCAGTCAAAGCCACCAAGTTTGAGTAAAAGAACAGAGCCAAACTGGAGGAGAGGCTTTATGGACAATGTACTGGTATCATTAGTAACTGAGCCCCATCAAGGGTTAAAATATGAGAACAATATAGGAAAGTCTCATTTTCCCTTCAGTAAAGGAGATTAAGGGGCGATCTGACTTACGTACTTAAGATGATAAAGGAGTTGCCAGATAGATAGAGAGAAACTATGTCATCCAGCATTAGGCCCCATAACAAGGGAGCATAATCTTAGAGTGAGAGTAAGGTTGTTTAGGGATGATGCTAAGGACCACTTCTTCACACAAAAGGAAGTGAAAACCTGGGACCTTCCTTGTCAAAAACAAAAGATTGGGAAACTTCTGACCTCTGCTCAGTGCTTTCCAATAAGCCTGAGCTCAAACCTATAAGCAAAAACTCAAACTGCACTTATTTGCCCCCTTCTACCACAATGCTTTTCACACCAGTTTTGTGAAGGTGAAGGTCACATATTCTGTGTGCAAGTACATTTGGAGACAGTTGTATACACCTGCATTTAAGGTCTTGTTTCAAAATTAATTATCCAATAAATTGGATTAAATGGCATAGATAATACAGGTAAATGGTAATTCCAGGCAAATATGTCATTGTAAGATAACTTGATTCAAGCTACTTGAAAATAAGAGTAAATTGTGGTAAGTTAAGCCCAGTAAAACATGTCTCCAGTTTGATAATCTGCATGGTATACACACACCAATGTTTAAGTGTACACAACAAAATGATACGTGAGTCTAAACAGTTAAACACTTCAAACATGTCATTTGTTAAATAACATTCATGTTTCTATTCGTGACTGTAAGGTTTTGGAAATTAATTTCATTCTTTGTCGCATAGGCCTACTTATTACTTTGAACTGTGTGAGAATGCCGGAGTATGCGAGTTATATCTTTGCGCATATTTAAAATCTATTTTATTGATCTGACACTGACAGTAACAATAAAGGATTATTACAAATAGGTACCCTAGCAATATGTTCACTACAACGTCTATAAGAAGAGGATTGAAAGCAATTTGTTAGAATTCATTGTTTGGTGGTATCAAGCAAATGGAAGAGGTGGCATAACAATTTCACATTCTGTCAAAGCATTGCCAATCTAGTACTGAATCCAATCCACAAGTGCCTGCAGCTGTTCAATCTTACAGAGAATGAATCCCACATGCACCATCTGCAATAATTTATCCTTAAATCATTATCAGATGGAGCATAGATAACACTATAAAAACAGAACTCGGCAACTGTATAAGTCAAAGCAGCCAGCATCTAAATGGGGAAGCTAACAACAATTTTAACTAGTTTATCAGAACAACACTTTGCCTGCTTGCAGGTAGAGCATAGAACATTACAACACAGTACAGGCCCTTTGGTCCTCGATGTTGCGCCAACCTGGGAAACCAATCTGAAGCCCATCTAACCTACACTATTCCATTATCATCCATATGTTTATCCAATAACCATTTAAATGCCCTTAAAGTTGGTGAGTCTACTACTGTTGCAGGCAGGGCATTCCACACCCTTACTACTCTCTAACTAAAGGGCCTACCTCTGACATCTGTCCCATATCTATCACCCCTCAATTTAAAGCTATGTCCCCTCATGCTAGCCATCACCATCCAAGCTAAAAGGCTCTCACTGTCCGCCCTATTTAATCATCTGATCATCAGGTAACAGTGAAATGAACTGCCAGAGGTAATGGTGGATGCAGGGGGACAGTTACAACATTTAAAAGACATTTGGATGAGTACATGAATAGGAAAGGTTTGGGGGAATATGGGCCAAACACAGACAAGTGGAACTAGTTTAGTTTGGAATTATGGTTGGCATAGACTGGTTGGGGCGAAGGGTCTGTTCCCATGTTCCATGACTCTATGACTATAAAAGGCATTTTCTGCAAACGTTTACCTTGCACAAAGCTATATTCTCGAATACAAGGCCAGAAAAAGTGATCTCCAAACTGGGTACAGCAAGCTCGCACAAACAGTGAAGCAAGCCCACACACACCCAATAAGTGAGCTGCTTAAAGTTGAGAGGGAAGCACTGGCCCGGAAAGCAATACAAGCCGTGCATTTCCCCAGCACAGTGAGTCATTCTACCGCCCGAGGAGTATAAAAATCCCGGTTTGGAAGTAATACAGGTTGATTTATTAACTGGATGGAAATGAATGGTGTCCACACCCACTCCCATCTCGTCACACCCAAACCCCATTTTTTCTTACTTTGCTCCAGTTAATTTACCGTGCTTTACAATATACACTCAGGTGGTCTGGGCATTGCTATGGGGTTGAATCATTAACTCCAGTGAAATGGGCTGAACTGTAATCGATACAGATGGATAGCAATTGCAGTGACACATTTCGGACAAAACAAATGCCATTTATCACAGTGTCACCAGGCATTCAAATCCGCTATCAGCAGCCCTGTATCCCAAAGCTCCCTACAGTGTATGGGTCAGTTGTGTTATTGATGCCCGGGCACTTTTTAGTATAATGTTGGATGTATTTTAGAGCCAGTCTCCGGTTCTGTAGGTTCCTCCTTGTTCTCTCTCTCTCTCTCTCTCTCTCTCTCTCACACACACACACACACACACACACACACACATGCACACACACGCACAAAGTCCACACTCAAGCCACCTGGAGAAGGCTGCATCCAAACACATGTTCACGATGGAATGGAATGGAATTCCATGTCACCATTGTCCAATGCTGCGGGGCACTGGAAGGAGACCGGCGCAAGTTCTGTTTGATTCGGGCACGGAGAGGGGAAATCTGGACGAGAAACGCACAAACAGCAAAAGAGAGAGAACGAGCGAGAAAGCCTAGAAGGGACAGAGCTCCGTCAACACAGCAAACATGCCAGCTCTTTGCGGTTACAGGCTGTAAAACATTGTTCAGTGTAACGTAAATCATCTCGGAGAGGTACTGGAGCTGTCATCCGGGAGCTCTCTCAGACAGGTCGCTGCAGTGCTGCTGTTTTCCCCATTGAGGATTTTGTGAACTCATGTCAGGGAAGGTGTCAGTAGGAAAGCGAGCCAGGGATGCAAATCTTGTTCATTGCAGCAGTTACTGTTCATTGGAGCAAGACACTAAGAGAATGTGTAAGGCGCTGACATCAGGTGGGCTCTCTCAGCTGAAGAGGTCGCACCAGCTTCTGGACATTTAAATGTAAACGTGTCGTCACTCGCGTTAACGACAGCTTCGGTCCGTTAGCCCTCTGCCCAGTGGCTGAGGGATCTTGCGGAGGATGAAATGGCCGTTTTTTACACCAACGAACTGGTTCACTAATGCCCTTTAGAGAAGAAAACTGCCATCCCTACCTGTCCGGCCTTTTGTGACTCCAGACCCACGGCAATGTGGTTAACTCTTAACTAGTCAATTAGGCAATTAGGGATGGGCAATAAATGCTGGCCACAAATGAATAAAAATTAATCTCACCACTATCTGTACCATATGCAATATCATAATTGAAATACATCCACATCCCTCGTTGTTTGTCTTTCTGTATCTACTCAGAGATTTGTTTAATTGTCGCAATAATTTATCTTTGCATTGATCAATCTCGCTGCTAATGTGTTTTGTAACTGTTGATCATTCTGATACGCATATATACGGAGGGAGAGATAGTATGCACCTATATATACATACAAGTACACTTGGAAATGCATACATTAATATTTTTAACATTTAAAGCGGCATTCCCGCAATTTTATACAAAACACCCGTATGCAGCTCTCTCTCTCTATGCATCAGTGTGTGTGTGCACGTGTGTGTGTGTTTGTGCGCACCGTTCTCTGGCTGTATAATGGAATCTATTCAGTCGTAAACGATCAGCCGACGTGCAGCAATTTAAATCAAGCAAAGACTTGAACCGCGTTGTTGTATTACAAGGGGGTGGAGGGAAAGGGGAAGAGACAAGTCAGCCAAGAGCCTGGTCTACCGCCTGGAGGGACATCTATACTTAACTGTATCAGAGAGTGGGCTCAGAACAGTGGAGTTAACCTCTCTCGAACATGTAGAACGAATTTTCAGACGGATTAGAATCAAAAACATCATTACGACAGATGCTTTGATTAAAGCAAGGCCTCTGAAATAACTCGAGTCTTATGCAAAATAGTTGCTAAATATAGTAAAAAAAGGTGGACTTGAAATTGCAGTTAAACACAAAATATCCAAAGTGCTAAAGGTGACACATACTTTCTGCGTGTTCACATATTGATCAGAATGTGGGGTTGTAGTGCGGATAAAAAGGTAAAAACAAAATTATCATCGTCCTACCAGACCATGTGGCTGCTTTCTCGTTAGAGAGGGATATGACCGGCTGTTGCTAACCTGAGGATCACCACGCCTCAGATAAAGAGAGAAATGGAGAAAGAGAATCCTTCATCATAACCTCAACTGGTGAAAGAATTGAACCCGCCCTGTCGGTACAATGGGGAATATATTGCAGTTGGTAATTCCGAAATCTGCGACCCCGGCCCAGCCAAATGCCCCAGGATCTACCTGTTCTAATATATTTCTATAACACGGCTACCCAGGAATCCCTCCCACTCTTACCGCCTGCCATTGGCGTGCTCTGCAAAGATTTGCCAGTCAACATCTAACCTGTTCGTCCATGTTTCTGAACACTTTAACTTCCTCTGGAGTGGATCTTGAACCAAGAGCCACAAGCTCAGACACAGAGACCCCTACCCAACTGCACCACAAGACCCGACTGAATACATTTGAGATTTAAAGTTTGGTGTAAATGAAAGCGACAGAAGGCCATCAAATTTACCTGGAGACTACCCCCCACCTAGTTGTTGAAAGAGGGTATCTGACATACCATTCCCTTACAAGATTGAGCAAAAATTGATTAACTCCCAACTGAGCCCCCTTCCCCCACCCCTAATAAACCACTCAGTTATATTTACAAAATGACTCACCAGCACCTTCTTTACTGTGTTAGAAATGGAAAATAAATTCTGACCAGTGCCGCTCAGATCAGAAAGCGGGATTTTGTTAAAACTGAAGTGTGAACACTCATTGGGGTAATACATTGTGACTGGGGAAGCCACGATACTGCTGTAAGAACAGCTTTTGTTGACCAATGGGGAAAAAATTGTTTACACAAACTCTGCTGAAAGACAATATTGTTTACATCCCATAAAATAACATTTCTGATAAGATGCTTGTCTGTATAGAAACCGAACAAACACGCCTTAGGTTTCAGTAAATTCGCTCCCCACCAGTGTTTGTGGCGATTTCAAAGCTCAGGGTATTGATCAAATACCTTTAAAATAAACGTCAAGATCAAGGTGAATGGTCAAGGGTCCCCGTTCAGTGCGGTAAATGAGGAAGGCGTGGACAAGGATTGAGATCAAGGAAACGAAGCTGGGGTGAAGCTGAGCTGAGTGTGGACGCCGTCCCCTGCACACATAACCCTCCTGGACAGGTCACTTCCCGTCAACATCCAGCCTGGTGTTCAGAGTTTACAATTATTTCAAAAAGCATTTTGAAAAAAATCATAGCAAAGTAATAACGGCGGAGTTATAATTCACATTTTTACGGCTGAAAGAGATGAGAAACTCCAAAGCGATCCAATTTGAACAGCTTTTTTAAAAAAAGTTGATCTGCCAGTCCTCCCGCGCTTGGAAGTTAAAGTTTAATTTTACAGCCCTCCTTTCGCCCCTTTTGGACCCACTTACCCTAATGTCTGTTGTTTTTTGACAGTTATATTTTAATCCTGTGTACAAGGTTTATCAATCATTTTCACAGGGTGTCCATTCTTGTCTGGTTGAATATGAGGTGCTCAATTTCCTGCAGAAAACAAGCGCTTCTCATCCAAGATAACAAGGTGTAGAGCCGGATGAACACAGCAGGCCAAGCAGCATCAGAGGGGCAGGAAGGCTGACATTTCGGGCCTAGACCCTTCTTCAGACTAACTTGCGATGCGGGTAACGTGTGTCAATGTTAAAACAAAGAGACTGTATTTCCAACTCTTACCGGCTCATCTTTTTGTGCAAAACACAAGGAGGATCAGCTCGCTCTAATATTCTGGATAGCGCAGCTATTTAAAGCAAAACAAATCTTTCATTTCTACCCGTGATCTATCTGACTGATGAACTTTTTCAAACGCAGTCAACTGTGATCATAATGGGGAAGGTGCTACAACGTTATGCATTTAAAGATTCCAGCAACTGCAGTTAAAAAAACAGACATTATGTTGTTGGTTATTATTTTTATGCATAAAGTATATTTTTAAATAAAAGTAAGGTTGGTCAGAGGACTAGGAGAACGTGGTGTTATGGGATCTTCCATGTTCAACTAAATGGTCAGGGAGGACCCCTGTTTAATTTGGGAACCACTTATTGAAACTTTAGTCCAATTTCTCTCAGGTGTCTGGGTTCCCACTGAGGCTTAGTCAACTTTGAGAGGGATCTGAACATTCAGAACAGTGCTATCTGTACAACATACAACCTGGACGAACTTTTGAAAATACTAAATTATTACACATGTTGATAATGTATATATTCAGCTACAGGATTCAAAAAATTACCACAAAGCTCGCTGTTGGTATTGGATTGAGTAAAACTTTTTAAGTAATTACGGCGATGGCCAAAACACGGTTTGATCATTTAACTCTCTTGCCTCTCTATCCAGCTTTCAAACTCCAGAAAAACACAAGGTTCACCATTTTTAGTGCAGATCGTTTCTCAGCATCTCGCTGCTATCACTGCCTCTGGAAACGGGTTTGTTCACTGCAGAATTACTACAGTAGCACTCGTCAGAGCGAGGGAGATACCCTTACAACATGACAGCGTCGGTCAACATTCCCACCAGTGGCCTCAGTCCGATCTAACCAGTGCGTGATTAGTATCAGCCTGGCCCCGTTGTAAATTCTGATTGTTTCAAAACTGCTGTTTCCAGCAGCTACTGAGGTGTTATCAAAACGGTTGTGTCTTTAATGCCCGGAATTATCTATCTGAAAAGCATTTTTTATAATGGGGCAAATGCACAATTTTGAGAAAGCAGTGACGGAAGCTCGCTTTCGCAGTCAGTAATGCGAAATGGTCAAGACATAGCCACAATCTAATTCCTAAGCAGAAGTGCTGATTGAGCATTCATTCTTGAAACGATACGCCCAGGAAAGATATCCCGCTGGCACGCCTCTCTAAGTGGGAGAGATTACCCTGGGTCACGTTGCACCATATTTTATAACCTCCTCGATTTAGTTTTATTAGCCAGAGCTTCATTTCCTAAACCAATTGCACTGGCATCATCATATTTAACATTAGTCATTCAACCAGAAGATTGGTTAAGGTGTCCATTGTACATTAGATGGTATTTACCCTTGCTGTTTCTATGAGCAGTCGAAAAATGTTCACTTTGTCCTTAGGATCCCATCTTTAATTCCCTGGTGTGCTGCTTCCCTCTACAATAGTTGGGAATTTGTTCTAAAATCCAATATCTTAATGATTGAAGGCCAACCAATTAGAGTTCTCACTGTCTCATAATAAAACGGAGCCCATATTGTTCCAACAAAAGTCTCCAACTGTTTTGTAAACCTTTCTGGCCTCCGGTCTGGGCTGTTCTTCAGTATTGCAAATGTTTACTGAGTAATACATGGGCTGGTAAAAGATTTCAGGACTGAAGTAGGATTTATACTGATTTACCTCGTTAAAAATTTAAACAAAATGGGTGTCTCTGTATGTTTGAGAGAGACACAGACTAAATGAAATGATACATTCGGGACGTTTACGCGTAACTATTAGATGTTTGCGTGTGGGTACGTATGTGGTGTCGGGGATCCAAGTATCTACTACACGGGTGTGTGCGAGCGAGATATTTGTTGTTGTTTATGGAGTTACAGACAATGAACACATCACAAATTATTTCATGTGAACCCTGATTAGACTGAAAAGGAATTCCTCAGATTAGTTTATTCGCTGTTAACCCCGAGTTTTCCCCCTCCCAAGCATGGCTAGTGGCAGGGGTTTTGGTGATTTGGGGAGTTGGAGTACGGAATTCTAACTGATGATATTGGGAATAACATAAAAGCCTACTTATTCTGAAAGGGGCAGGTTTAATGAAATATCTGGTCTTCCCTGCCTAACATTTTTGCACAATCTTATGTTTAAGAGAGTGAGCATATATATCAATGATTTTTATCAATTTTATCAGTGTCCAGAGATATATATCAGTTAAATATGAGGGATAAGTATACATATACCACATGTTAGTTGATGTTGAATGACAGAGGAAAGGCAAGCAAGAACTGCAGGGCATATTTTCTGTTAGAAGTTTTGGACATAATTTGGCATTCAGCAATACTTGTTCTAGACTTTACACTTCACTTAACTTCAGGTAGTCTTCAAATTATTTTCTTCATACTTCCTCATCTTCCAACCCTTTAATATATTGCTACTGGTGTTGTTACCCTACTCATCTAATCCCACCCATTACTAGCCCACGCCTGCTGGTTTGAACTTTCCAGTATATCCTCATCTCTCCATTCTCTGTTGTTAGTCATTTCACTTTTAACCTTCCATCCATTTCCCCTTACTCTTACTTGCTTGCCCCGAGGAAAGCTACAGGAGTCTACATGTCCAGATAAGACATATTGGCTCTGTTTCTGTTCCCGCTTATCTACTTTCTTTAAATACATCTTTTGTTTGGTTTCACCATTCAATGCACTTATTTTGTATCAAATAAATCAATAAATGATATGGAAAGTTATGCTATCTGCTACTTCCCAGTATCTCTTTTCATCTCGATTATGTGTGAATAGAATATCTGGGATTCTTAATCAGTGTAGAAAAATGCAGAATTTTAAGCTTCACTGATTTTAAATGATTTAAATGATGATTTCTTAAAAGTGCATTGAGTGCCTCATAGGGAAATAATAATGCAGTGTACAGCAATTACAAATCTAATTTCAAAATGAGACCATCAGTGGAAATTCAATTTTATTATTTTAACAATGGATGCAAAAGTGTAACCCACAAAATATAGGAAAGAAAGCACTTGTACACAGGAAGCATATGCACACTTATGATTGGTCAGATGTAGATACGTGTGGCTCTGTATCTATCCCTTATCCACTTGTATGCTGGTATCTGTGTATCTATCTCTAAATACACAGGTATCAAAGAGGCAGAGATACCCATGTTTTTGTGGATATGTTATTGATGTGTCTATGTAAACATGTATCTAAATCCACATGTACAGAAATGTGTGTGTTAAATCCATGCATTATATCCATGCATGTCTGTTTCGATATATCTATTGTACCTGTATGGTGATATACAGTATATACTAAGGTCAGAGAATGTGGTTTCTTACACCTTTTTCTGTTGCTTATGTATTAACAGTTTTTTCTATATCAATCCTCTATTGTATCTCTCTTCCTCTAATCTATTACAACTTCCCTCCCTCCTTCTCATTTTAATTCTTAATTGTGTTTCTGTGTTTCCTTCTGTCTTTTGTCTTCCTTCTTGTTCCTTTCAGATGGAAGATAGTGGAAAGCACAGAGGAGCCTAATGCAAATAGCTCACTGATTGCAGCAGCCCAAAATTTCTGGTGGACACTGGTGAGAAAATGTGGTTATTCTGCAGCTGTCTTCTCAAGCACCTTTCCTACCAAGTTGCACTTCCCCATTGCCTTGTGTGACCTATCATCTTGTACTGTGACTATCCCCATTCCCTTACAATCACTGAACAACACATTATCACTGAACAATGCTACCACTGCTTCTAGGCCTTTGAACCAAATTCCAAAAAATTCCAATCTATCCTCTCTTAAATTAGCTCACTCTTAATTCATTTTCACCCAGTTCCCCAATATTTCAGCCCACTCTACCCTAGTATGCCTAAAATAAAGAATCAGAGAATATTGAACCTAGCTCTGATCCTGCTCACCACTATTTAAAACCTGCTGTCCATTTTCATCAAAATGTTTTGACTTGAACTTGAAAAACAATGAAATGATATTCTGTCGCTCTGTCTTCCTTTCTCTCCCCTCTGAGAGATGTCAATAATTGTAATATTTGTGTTTCTAACTGCCAGTAAAATCAGGTAGGGGGGTGCTATTAACATCACAATGCTTTAGAAAAATGGACCTGCAGTTTAGAAAAATGAAATATTCGTTTTCCATCTGTCAGCTTAATACATTTTCTAAAGTACAGTCAAAATGTTTCACAAAGTATAATCTGAGTACTGTCATTGTCACTGCCTCATTTACACACAATTTTCCCATTTGAAGCAGAAGTAAATAAAACACACATTGTTGCTCCATAGTACGGAACCTGAATACTGCTGAAAAGACAGCATGTTGCTGAAACCTTTTGCCTTGCACTCATCAGGACAAATGCAAGAGTGCAAAATTTCAAACAACTAAAGGATTTATTCTACTGGAGAAAATGTTGCTGTTTGGTTGACAAGTTGAGTTTGATTGGTTGAGATGTTGCTATGGAAAATAAACGGGGACTATAGGCTTCCCAAGCTCCGGGGTAATTCAAAAAGATGCAAAGTTTAAAAATATCTCTTTTGTTTACTGAGAATGGGTCTCAGTGTATGAATTTGCAATATTGCTAACAAACATTAATGGTTCACACTATAAGATCATGTACTTATCTTAAATTCGTTGTTCGTCTTGTGATTAGTGCACTCCGGATTGTTTATTCAGTTGTGCGCAATAGCAAAGAACAGATCTTACTCAACAAGCCCACACTTGCAAAGCGCAAAATAAAACATATACTATTCAATGTCATTCCATGAAATGGTACCACTTGTTGACAATCCTGATAAATAGTTAATCAATATGACACATTTACATAAAGAACTGTCCACCTGTGAAAATGTTGTTATACGTGTTACTACTGATGAATATTTATCACATGTTTTAGATATTCCTGAACGCATTTGTTTTGTTCACAGAAAATTGTCAGCTGTATTTATGGTAAAAACACACCTTTAAATCTGATCTTGTTGACTAAATTTATTAGTAATTAGATTTAATTAACATTATACAGTATTAAAGCATTGTTGATAAGTATGAATGAAGACATGAATCCTTCAACCTTTTTGACATGGATAACGAATTAACAAACAGTTTGTGTATGTCTTGTTGGACACTCTCCGGCACATGAAAAACAAGCTAATTATCAATGTTTTTGTTTGGATTTATAGAACATTAAGCTTTCATCAATTGATATTAAAACAGCTTGATTCTGTGAATTAGCTCCTGCTGGAGTTGTCAACAGGTATAAGAACAGAGACAGAGCTGTTTGTGGATGAATGGCAATGAGACATGTAATTGATTCCATATTACAAATTTCACCTGTTTTCAGTTTCTGTTTTATTTTCCAAACTAACTTTACATCTAATAATATAATTATAATCTGAAGACTGTGGCTAAACAAAGTCAGGATTGGGATTCAAGGTCTGGATTAATGCCATTATCATGCAAAAGGACCATCAGTAAAATACAACATTGATACAGCAATTACATCGAATTACTTAATCATTCAGAGCTAGGTCTAGCTTTTCAATAAATATTTAGGTTATTTAAAGATAATTTTTCTTTTTTGCTAGAATGGTCAGTTCATTGAATCCCTATAGTGTGGAAACAGGCCATTCAGCCCATCAAGTTTACACCAATCTTGCAAAAAGCATTCCATCCAGACCCACCCTATCCCCGTAACCCTGCATTTTCCATGGATAATCCACCTAATCTGCACATCCCTGGACGCCATGGTTCATCGTGGATCTCCCTAGGGGTCAGTGTTGAGACACTTGCTTTCGCTGAAATGCACAGGATGTGCTCAAATGTCCTGTTGTATCCTTGTACTTGGGAAGCCAGCAATCTGTAAATTGTAATGTTTAGAGCACACTTAGTCCCAGGAGTTGCTCAATGGCTCCATGCAATAATGGCCAGCAATAGGGCTGGGCCTCATTACAAGGTTTTTAATAGGTCATTCAGGCAGTTTAGGGTCACTGAAGAGCAAATCAAAGGTTTCAGGCTGCATTTAAATGAGTATAAGAGACAAAGAGATGTGGACCTCGTCATGTATACAGTTCTCCTTTTAACGGTGTACCACAACTGAACAAAATGGGTTTTGACTCAATGAGAAGTCAAGAGCGGCGCAATGATTCTCTGTGGTTAGAATTAAAAACTAGCAATTAGAAGGCAGCTAAGTTTAGGAGTGACAGTTCAGGAAAAGTCCTGGGAGTTGTGTGGATCCAGAAGAAGCGATGTACCACTAATACTTCAGTGCAGCTGTGAGCAAGGATGAAAGAAGCACACAAGCAATGCCTCATGAAATTCATGGGCAGTTGATACAAGGAGGACAAGGGAGTGTGGAAAGGTTCTTCACTACGCATGATCCAAACTTACCAATGTTAATTGTGTGTTTTATAAGTGAATTCTATGTATCAGAGTTCTAAACTGCTTGCTTAAAACCATGGAACTTTGTGGCTTTGTTTGCAGATCTCACACTTTTGTCTATTCTAAAGACAAGACTATTAGTCCCTAGCCACATTGCAACATAAATCTGGCAGTCAGATCCAGGATTGCAGCGAGGGCATAATTACAAAGCTGGCACATCACATGAAACTTGAAATAATGTAGACAGATTAGTGGAATGGATGGGCAAGTGGCAGAAGAAATTCAATCCACAGAAGTGTTAAGTGATTATTTTTACTGAGAAGAACACGGAGAGAAAGTATTATTAAAAAAGCAATGCTAAAGCGGGTGCAGGTGCAGAGGGACCTGGGTTTATATGTGAATAAAGCACTGAAGGTAGCATGACAAATTGAGCCTGTGCTTAATAAAAATGCAATATCCTAGGTTTGTTAGTAGGGGCATGGAGTACAAGAGCAAGGTTATGCAAATCTTGTGCTAATCGCACGACAGAGGTAGCGTGGGCCGACTCCGGCATCACAGCGAGCATGGGCCGAGTCCCATGGCACAGTGAATGGGGCAAGACCCGCAGCGGAGCAAGCACAGGCCAAATCCCAAGCAGAATGAGCATGGGCAAAGTCCTGCCACTGACCAGAGCAAACGGGCCAATTCCCAGCATGGTAGTGGAGCAAGGTCTATATGGAGGCTGGCATATGGAGGCAGCATGGTCATATGGTCCGGGCCTGGTAGGCACAGACTAGAACTTAAGTACATTGTCACTTATGATCATTCTGACTTTTTCAGCTGTTCTCATGTTAATCTACATTTTTACTCTGTAACTACACTTAAAAATATCTATACCTCAGTCCCCTGTTTCTAAGATGACACGAAACGGCAACATTATAAACTTTACACTGCATTCCTTCATGTGCATGTGACAATAAAGGCTATATTATTCAAACACTGTATCCAGTTCTGGTTGGCACACTTTAGGTCAGATGTCAAGGCCATTAAAGCGAGATCAAACTAAAATTCACAAAAATGGTCCCAGGAATGAGGAACTTCAGGCATCTTTGAGATCACTGTCCAAAGGCAGGTCTGACCCAGAGTATCATGATCTCCATTACAGGTCTGGGCAAGGAGGAAGGTTGGAAATCCATCACAGTCAGAGCAGGGACTGTACCATGCACTATTGGTGCCAAATTAACCCACAACAGAGCTCTAGTCATTGAGCCAACCTATAAAACTCCCACTCCAATGTATTTGAGCTACTGTGGCAACATGCACATTTACGCATATGTTGCAATTCAGAGCTATAGACAGAAATGGGTGATTTGGAATATCCCTCACTCTTTCCATCCACCATTAGTTTTGTAGAGATTTACAGCATAGAAAAAGGCCCCTCGGCCCATCATGTCCTCATCAGTCAAAAATAACCACCTGATCCCATTTTCCAGCACTTGGCCCCATCACCTTATATACTTTGACATTTCAAATGCACATTCAAATACTTCTTAAATGTTATGAAGTTTTCTGCCACTTCCACACTTACAGGCAGTGGATTCCAGATTCACAACCAACCTCTGGGTGAAAATGTTTCTCCTCACATCTCCTCCAAACCTCCTTCCCCTTGCTTTAAATAGACCATTGGGGTATGTTGGAATGTTGGAAGGAATTCCAAGTTGACATGCAACATGTTTGTCCATATTACAAAAGCATGTTCCTTAACAATCAAGTTGTGGAATAGGATAGAAATTCTGAGCTTCTGACTCAGAGAAAGGGACACTACACAACTAAGCACTAGCTAGCAGCTGGGACTCTGTTCCTGGGAAAAGAAATGTTTAAGAGGAGATGTGATTGAGAAGTTCAAAATTGTGAGGGGTGGACAGGGTACGTAGGGAGAAACTTTTTCCTTGATGAAAGGATTCAAATAGATTTGAGGTAACAGGCCAAAGAAGCCATGTCAATAAGAGAAGAAACATTTTCACAAGGGAGCAGTTAGGATATGAAATGCTCTGCTTGAGAGAGCAGTAGAAGCAAGTTCAGTCGAGGCATTCGAGAAAGAATTGGATTTCTCTATGAAAAGGAAGAATGTGCAGGGTTGAACGAACCAAGCAAATGTAACTTGGTCCTTCAGAGAGCCAGCATTGATACATTAGGCTGAATAACTTTCTTTTGTCCTGCACCTACTCTATGATGCTGTGACATTTTGATGGTGCAGAGTTTTACTTTTGTATTAGTCACAAAAACTGGTTTGATTGAAGTTGCTAATCAAGATACTGCCGCAGTTTGTGCCTTTTTGATTAAAACTATAAATTCCTCTTATCGGTACATCCTGTAGTATTCTGTGACTTGACTGTCAGTGTGAGAATGTTTGTATTATTGTTTTAAACTCAACATAAATATGATGATGCTCACTCCAATTAAAAAAATCTGAAAAAGTATTTCACAGCACAGGAACAAGGCTAATACGAAGAAGTTTACCAACTAAAAAAAAACTACCAGCAGATCAACCAAGCAATGAGTCCTATAGAAACATCTCTGGCCGGGTTAGTCATCACAGTAGAAAAAGAGAAATGCAATTTCACCTTGGTGTGCTATTTATTAGCTAATTTGCGCATGGGGATTCACTTAATCTGCAGATACTTGACATCGTATAAAAATAATTTATAAAAGTTAATCTTGTGATGCAAGGAGAGAGATTTCTTACCACAAGATAATATATTTTAGCTGTAAAACAATTAGGAGGCACAATGAAATGCAGTACAATACAAGAAGCCATTCAATCCATTATACAGGTAATAAGGTCCAAAGAACGCAATGGAAGGGCCAAAACTTTAATGAGTATGATGTAAGAATGAAGGCCAAGATTTTTTTAATATTTAGTGTTTGTTTTCAAGATTAACAACTCCTTAAAGTGGAATGGACTGTGTTAACCAGTTCTTGTCTTATCCAGGTCTCTGGCACTGGGACACCAGTACTCGTCTCTTGGCTCGCAGCCCATCCTGTGCGGTAGTATCCCTGGCCTTGTTCCGAAGCAACTTCGCTTCTGCAGGAACTACATTGAGATCATGCCCAGCGTAGCTGAGGGGGTCAAGATCGGAATCCAGGAGTGTCAGCATCAGTTCAGGGGTAGGAGATGGAACTGCACCACGGTCAATGACAATCTGGCTATCTTTGGACCAGTACTAGATAAAGGTAATTCAGTGGTGACATTGTGCTGGGCAAGGTCGGGGACAGGTATGTAGAAGTACCCTGAGGGGTTCTGGAGAAGACAGGAAGGAAATTGAAATAAAGAAGTGAATTAAAACAGTTGACAAATGCATTTACTGAGCAGATCATGAATGTGCATAATTTTGTTCTCCAAACAATAAATAATCAATCTATTTAGTTAATTCTTTGTTAACAAGTGTGATAGGTACTTGACTGCAATCTTAACTCTTGAAGGATAGTTGATGTTGGGATAAATAAGATATATTTTAATACAAAGCTATGAGAAGTATTTGATATCTCTGCCAGAATATTGCATCACAGACTTATAGATGTGTACAGCACAGCAAGAGGCCATTTGGCCCTTCATGTCTGTGCCAGCCAACAAAGATCTGACTACACTAACCTCATTTTTCAGCTTTTGGTATATAGTGCTGAAGGCTATGGCTGCTTCAACGTGACAAGAATTTCTAACTCTTTAAGGCAATGGGTTTCAGACTCCTAATACTTGACTGAAAACATTTCTCCTTAAATTAAACATTTCTCCTTGGCCTTCTCCCTGTTACCTTAAATCTATGCCCCCTAGTTATTGACCCCTCTGCTTTTGGAAGAAGTGTCTTCCTACCTACCCTATCCATGCACCTCATATTTTATAGATCTCTACCAGGTCCCCTCTCAACTTTCTTTGCTCCAAGGGAAATACATAGGATTAGATTCCCTGCAGTGTGGAAACAGGCCCTTCGGCCCCACAAGTCCACACCACCCCTCGAAGCATCCCACCCAGACCCATCCCCCATAACCCACACACCACTGAACACTACAGGCAATTTAGTATGGCCAATCCACCCAGCCTGCACATCTTTGGACTGTGGAAGGAAACTGGAGCACCCAGAGGAAACCCACGCAGATACAGGGAGAATGTGCAAACTCCACACAGACAGTCGCCCGAGATTGAAATCGAACTCGGGTCCCTGGTGCTGTGAGGCTGCAGTGCTAACCACTGAGACAGCATGCCGTCCCTAACAAAGTCTAGGCCTGAAACATCAGCTTTCCTGCTCCTATGATGCTTCTTGGCCTGCCGTGCTTATCCAGCTCCACGCTCCGCCATCTCTGTGTTTCCACTGTGTTTCTTTGTCTAGTTGTGGGATTTATGTCCCCAGTTTGGTTGATTTAACAAAAAAGCAATTTGCAAATCCAGCTCCCATTCTTAGAAATTTCACCGTGTGTTTTCCTTCGCTCAGTTCTTTTTTAAAAAATTGCTCATGGGAAACTCCAAAATTTATTCTGTTTCCTAAATTTCCCACGAGTAGGTGGTGATGAGCTGTTTTCTTGAACCACTAACCCTAGCCTATCCAATCTGACCTCATATCTCAAACTCTTCAGCCCAGGCAGCATCCTGGTTAATCTCCTCTGCACCCTTTCTAGTGGAATAACATCTTTCCTTTAATGTGATGGCCAGCACTGTGCAACATTCTCAAGTTGAGGCCCAATCAGTGTTTTACACAGTTGCAGTATAATCTCTTGCTTTTGTATTCTTTGCCTGAGCTAATAAAAGCAAGTATGCCATACGCCTTCTTAACCTCATCTATCTTCCCCACTACCTTGAGCAATCTCACCATATGTACACGAAGGTCCCTCTGATCTTCAATATTTTGCAAGGTCCTACCATTCATTGTTTAAACTCGTGGCATGTTAGCCCATCCCAAGAGCATTTTCTCAGTCTTCTCAGAGGAGAAATACATTTGCCATTGCTCTGCCCAGCTGACAGGTGCACTGATATCCTTTTGATATGTTCCAGCAGCTTATGGCTATTTTCCTCATTATTTACCACCTCACTAATTTTCATCTCATCCATGAGCTTGTTAATCATATCCCCTAGACTTTAATCCAAATCATTAATGTATACCACAAGGAGCAAGGGCCCTGCACCAAACCCTGCTGAAGCCCAGTGGAAACGGCCCGCCAGTCACAGAAACATCACTCTAAAATCACCCTCTGCTCCCAACATCTCAGCCAATTTTGGATCCAACATGCCACTTTTAATTGAATCCCAAGGGTTATTACTTGACCAGTCTGCCATGTGGCACTTTATCATACGCCTTTCTAAAGTCCACGTAGACCATATCAAATGTATCACCCTCATCAATACTTTTGGCTACCTCCTCAAACATGACCTCCCTTTTACCAATCCATGCTGACAATTCCTGATTACCCCTGATCCCTGATTATTCCATGTCTGTCCAACTCAGATACATTCTTTCCCACAGAATTCTTTTTCTAATAACTTCCTCGCCACTGAGATTAGACTGACAGGCCTCTTTATTCCTGATCCACAGATTCCTCTTATTTTTAATAATAGGGACCTCACCTGTGCCAGAAGCGTTTTGAAAATTCCCGCCAGCACCTCTGATATTTCCTCTCTGGCTTCGCTCAACAGCCTTATCTTATCCAGCCCTGCAGATTAATCCAATTTTATGGCTGCTAAGTCATCTGCTATTTCCCTTTCCTTTCTCTCTTTGTCAATTTATTATTATATTTGCAAGTCCTCCACTCTGATGTTCACACGTGCTTTGTCCTTTTTCCATTGTCAAGACCAATGCAAAGTATTCATTGAGGAATGTACCTATGTCTTCCAGGTCCACTAACTATGGTTTTACTCTTTTGCTACTTATTCTCTTCATCTTTATGTAAATAAAAACGAGACACTTCGGGTTTTCCTTTATTGTAACTGCCAATGATTTCTCAAGCACTCTTCTTGCTTTCTAATTTCCTTTATTAATAACACCCCACACTTTTAATATTGCTTTAGGGATTCTGATGTATTGATCCCTCAGTATCTGCCATAAACTTCTCTTTTCTTTCTTAATCCTGACCTTTATGTCCCTTGGCATTTAGGGTTCTCCAGTCTTGGTCTCACCCTTTGGCATTATGGGAACCTACTCTTGCTATTTCTCCTTGCGTACCTCCCACTGCTCTGACACAGTTTTATCTGCTCTTGATCCAGTTGTCTCAAATCATATCTTACCTTAGCAAAATGAGCCTTCTCCCAGTTTTAAACTTTTATTCTATTCACAATCTAACTGAGTTATAACTGAAGGGATATTAGAACATAGAACATAGAAAAGTATAGCACAGTACAGGCCCTTCGGCCCACGATGTTGTGCCATGGAATAATCCTAATCCAAAAATAAAGTAAAATAACCTAACCTACATTCCCCTCAATTCACTGCTGTCCATGTGCATGTCCAGCAGTTATGGTCACTATTTCCAAAATGCTTGCCTACTGATATGTCTTTCACCTTCCTGGGCCCATTTCCAAATATTAAGTCCAGAATTGCTGCTTTCCTTATTGGTCCTTATTCATATTCACTAAAAATGTTCTCCTGGACACAATTTAATAATTTGCTTCCCTCTCTGCCTTGCCCACTAAAACTATCCCAGTTAACATTGGGCACTTAAAATCCCTATTATTGCCTTATTATTTCTATACTTCCCAAATTTGTTTTCATATTTGATCCTCTATTTCTTCCTGACTGTTTGGGTGCCAATAATACAAACCCAATGGTATGCTTGTCCTTTTTATATGTTTATTTTTACCTATGTGGCCTCACATGGTGATCTTTTCAAGGTGTCATCCTTCCTCACTGCTATTCTTGATTCTTTGATCAATACTGTAATGTCCCCCACCCCCGCAACTGCTCCCATTCTGTCCTGCTCTCTATCTTGCCTGAATGCCCTATAACCAGGTAAGTTGAGCTGTCAATCCAGCCAGTCTTTCCACCAGGTCTTGGTTATGGTTACGATATGATATTCTCACGTGACTACATGTAGTGTTCTTCAGATGCCTTGCATTAAATATATATTCCATTTGACCTGAGACACTTACTTCTTTCTGAGCTAGACAATGTTACCTCCGCCTTCTGGACTCACTTCCTCACATTTTAACTTCTAATCCTGTAACAGCTTCTCTTCCATTTGAACTACTTGTCAGAATCCCAACTCCCTTGCCAGCCTGGTTTAAGTCCACCCCAAGAGCATTAGGAAAACTCCCCACAAGGATATTGATCATGTTTCAGTTCAGATATAACCTCCCCAACTTGTACTGTTCTCAACCCCAAAGAAACCATTCCGATGCCTCAAGGTCCTGTACCATTTGTCTAGCTACACAACCATCTGCTCTATCCTTCTATTACAATGTTCATGGCTGGAGAGCACTGGGAGTAATCTGGTGATTACCACCTTTGAAGTCCTGCTTTTCAATTTCCTACCTAAGTGCCTAAAGTCTGCTTGCAGCATCTTATTTCTGTTTCTTTTTATGTCATTGGTGCCAACATTGACTACAACCTTCATCTATTCACCCTCCCACTTCTGAAAGCCACGCAGCTTCTGTGACATCCTTGACTCTAGCACATGGGAATCAACTTGATATCCTGGAGTCACGCTGACAGTTGCAGAAGTGTCTATCTACTCCCATCAGAAATGAATACTCTTCCACACTTCTCTGCCTCCGCTGAGCAGCTGGACTACACACAGTGCCATGGCTTTGTCCACAGCTGGCCTCACTCTTATCATTTCCCAAGCCTAAAATTCACTTTGCATGTGATATGTATTCTGCGGGTTCCATCTCTATCTATCTGGTTCCCTTCTTCTGACTGGTGGCCACACATTCCCTCTCTGTGTGCACCTCCATAAGCTGCAGATCCTGAGATATGCTATATTGCACCTCTCATCCTTCTGAATGCACTGTTCTGAGCCCCAACTACTGTTCAAGGTCCAAAATTGGCATCTCCTGCACACATAGTTGTCCACACAGCCAGGAGTGTCAAGGATTTCCTAGATAGTGCAATATCAAGGGCTAGAGCTCCCCAAGTATACTTTAACTTAAGAGAATATGGACTCCTGTTTATTTTTAAATTTCAAAAATATACTATATTCATAATAAGTATCTCTGTATATACGCATTGGCACAAATGCAGTTTGGGTTCTATATGGTAGCATATCATGTAAACTCACACTGGAGTTTGACTGTATCCAAACAAACCAAGGACACGTCTTACATATACAAGACTGTATTTCCATGCATTTGAAGCACTAGGAGGGTCTGTTAACTGAATGGAGCCCCATTTACCTTCAGCAGGAAAACCCCAGACAGTGGTCTTTC
This sequence comes from Stegostoma tigrinum, assembly GCF_030684315.1. Classification (NCBI taxonomy): domain Eukaryota; kingdom Metazoa; phylum Chordata; class Chondrichthyes; order Orectolobiformes; family Stegostomatidae; genus Stegostoma; species Stegostoma tigrinum. Next base: position 34,062,292 of record NC_081384.1, on the reverse strand, counting down.
CCCACTGCACCTTGGCAGTAGTTGCCCCAAGCTTTATTGTAGCACATAGTCCTGGACATTGTAATGTGCCAGCCTGCAACACTTGGTCAAAATCAACAAGTTTCAGACAGACTGTTCATGTCCTGAGTATTAGGTCTGCTGCCAATCTATCTGCTTCTCTACGAAGATTCTCACCATGCCTGCTTCACTCAATCATGCTGGCTGCCTTTCACAGGGTCTTTGCCTCACCCACTCCTCTTTCATTGTATTAATCTATCACTATACATTCATTCATTGAATCCAAAGTTAGCTTGTTGCTGAACTGAGGTAGGCAGGTGAATGAATCCTGTTCATTGGATGCATCTGTGACCAAAGTAAATTTGTAACCACTTAACAGCTGTCCCTCACTGTCACTTTCTTAACAGGATTCATCCAATGGTCCCTGTGTTTAAAATATTGTTTGGTAAAGTCACCATAGTGCCAGTCTCCCATTAGAGAGAGATGATTAGTGGTGGTTTAATCTGAGGGCTAACTTGCCTCATGTGACAGGCAAGGTTGAGAAGGTGGGACCTTCACAGTTACATTAGTTGGAACTGAACCCATGTTGTGGGCATCATCCTGCATTGTAAACGAGCAAGCAGATCATTGAGCTAACCCAATGTCCTAAAACAGTAGTCCTAACGCATCTAAAAGACAGTTTGAAAATTATCATGTAAGTATACCTTGAAATGGGGAATTAATAATTAATTGGAAATCCACTAGCTTACAAAATTTAACTTAGAAATGCTGGCATTAATTATAGAGATTAATGTAGAACAATCTAATATAACAACCCAGAGATAATGGGAACTGCAGATGCTGGAGAATTCAAGAAAACAAAGTGCGGAGCCAGATGAACACAGCAGGCCAAGCAGCATCCCAGGAGCACAAAAGCCGACGCCTCAGGCCTAGACCCTTCATCAGAGAGGTCTAGGTCCGAGGCATTGGCTTTTGTGCTCCTGGGATGCTGCTTGGCCTGCTGTGTTCATCCGGCTCCGCACTTTGTTGTCTGTAATATAACAACCCACTCATTTACCATTTAAAAGCCTTCATTTGTCCGTGTCTTTCCATCTGCTTTAGAAGTTGTGGGAACAAAGTTAAATTTAAAGTGCTCCTCGTTGTTACACAGAGAAAAAGCAGCAACTGTAGTGAAGTGGAGTTTTTGTGAATTACCACAAATAGCTGGATAATTTGCCCCACTTGGATGTCAGCCTCATGAAAATGTGACCTGGCGCCCATCAAACTTCCAGCAAGTGTTAGGACAAATTTAAAATGAATTAAATTAGCTGCAGCAAGTTAGGTCCAGCATTTAACTACCTAAGGCTCTTTTTAAAATGAGATTTATTTTCTGGCAATCCATTCAATAGACTCAAGGAAGGAAACACTTTATAGCTGAAGATTCAGCCCTGCATGTCATAGACTATTCCTTCCAAGCTTTCTCTCGCTTTACTTTTTTCTCTCAACCTGTTTTGACTACAGTTCACCTGTTTCCTTCTCCCTTAGCATCATGTTATCAGAATAACATAAGATGCCTGTGCCAGCAAATTCTGGCTCATGGTTTTGTGATTGTGACTCTCTTGGGAGTGTTTGTTGAAATCAGAAGATGTGCAGGGGTGACCTGGCAGTTGGAGGAGATCAGAACCGATACAGAGCTGATTTAAAATAATATGGCCTGAGTATGCAAGAAATAGTAGGAACTGCAGATGCTGGAGAATCTGAGTTAACAAGGTGTAGAGCTGAATGAAGACAGCAGGCCAAGCAGCATTGGAGGAGCAGGAGGGCTGACATTTTGGGCTCTAGGTCCGAAACATCAGCCTTCCTGCTCCTCTGATGATGCTAGGCCTGCTATGTTCATCCAGCTCTACACCTTGTCATCTCTGGCCTGAGTATGCACTTTCCAATGGCATTGCTATTAAATTGTAGCCCAATTGAATCCTGAATAAAAGATGTGTCTAGTTTCCCAAATCATTTTAAGTTCCTTTAAATATGTGTTGGCATCTATGTTCCTTCCAAGTAAATACTGATTTCCTTCTTACTGGCAGCTTTCTCACTTGGGTGGGAAAAATGTTTCTGGGAATTGGGAGGGTTTAAGGAAAACTGTTGCCATGTTTTGAGGTATTAAACTAGGAATTGTTAGATGAAGGAAGACCAAGGTCCATCTCGTTAGCATTCCACCATTTTGGTAGATTCTACCAGCTTGGTATAATTCTCATGGACATATTGACTACTCACAATAATTTATCTCTATTAATAAGTCTGAGCCAGACCCACTCATGAGACAAGGAATGCTCTCAATGGTGGGAAACACAGACCCAAATTCATCTCTTCTAGCAGAGCATGTTACATTGCTACATTCTCAAATTACTAGTTTACATCATCACAAATATTAACTTCTGACAAAAAAAATCTAACTTTCACTTGAATGTATCAACTTTATTTCTGTTCACTGTCTCCTTATCCCTGGGGATGATGTTTCGTAGATTAGCCACTTGCTCACTGAAATAATTATAGCATTGGTAAGGATAACATTATTGCAGCAATGTTAGAATTAAGGGTTATCTGGATAGGGGAATTGTTTAGGGATTAAGCCTGATTCCTAATGCCTCCAATTTAACAGTCTCAGCCTTGTGTTCAAAGCCCTTCATGGTCTAGCCCCTTTTTCTCTCCATAGTCAACTCAATCCCTACAACTTTTCAACATCTTTATCTTCCTTCAGCCCCGGCCTGTTCCTCATTCTTCATTCCGTTAACCTCATTATGGCTCTAAGCTTTGAAATTCCCTCGCTCAAATTAATCATCCCTCTCCATCTTCCTTTAAAACCCCTTCTCCAGAATAAAACCTACTTCTAACCAAGGTATTAAACACCCCTCCCTTCTCTCCTTCTTTGGCTCTTTTGTTTGATTAGGCTCCTGTGAATATCATATATCAGAAATGGAAGAGCAAAAGCAAAATAATACAGATACTGGAAATCTGAAATAAAAAACACCATACTGAGTAAATGGTGAAAGCACTCAACTGATCAGACAGCATCTGTGGAGAGAGAAAGTGAGCTAATGTTTCAGGCTGATGACCTTTCATTTGAATGCACAAGTACAAATTATTACAGTGCTCAACCTTCCTCTCGGATTAACTGAATTATAGTGTGGTTTTGATAAATAGAAACCAACCTTTCATTACAAGTTTAAGGTTATCAGAGATTAAAACTATGTTTTAATGTCTGGATTATAGTTGACAGGAACACAAACAGCTTTTTTTATTGACTCATTCAGTAATGCAACTTTAATTGCAGCCTCCCAATCCTCAACGTATTTAGACTGACCCATTAGTCTGGTACTAGTGGGAAACTAGTACTTTTGGAAATGCTGTCTTTCAGATGAGACTGAAATATTTTCCTTCTCAAGTGGAAATAAAAGATCCCATGGTACTTTTTAAAAAAAGCAGCTCTCCTGAGTGTCTTAGCCATTTTGTATTCTCAAAACGATCATTTAAACAGATAATCTGGTCACTGACACATTCCTATCTGTGAAACCTTGTTTTCTTTTCTTTCATTCATGGGATGAGAGTGTCACTGGCCAGGCAGCATTTATTGCCTATCCCTAATAGCACAGAGGGCAGGTAAGAATCACCCACAAACCAGTGGTTAGCACTGCTGCCTCAGAGTGCCAGCGACTCAGGTTCGATTTCAACCTCAAGTGACGGTCTGTGTCGAGTTTGCATATTCTCCATGTGACTCTATGGGTTTCCTCCCACAGTCCAAATATGTGTAGGTTAGATGGACTTGCCATGCTAAATTTCCCATTGTTGCAAAGGAGATGAAGGTTAGGTGGATTGGCCATGGGAATTACAGGGTTAGTGTAGGGAGAAGGGTCTGGATGGGGTGCTCTCCAGAGGGTTGGTGTGGGCTCAATGGCCTGCTTCCATGCTGTAGGGATTCTATATTTCTGTTGGTCTGGTGTCATATGTAGGCCAGACCAGGTAAGGATGGCAGATACCTTCCCTAAAGGACATCAGTGAACCAGATGGTGTTTTCCTGAGAATCAACAATGGATTCATCGTCATCATTAGACTCTTAATTCCACTTTATCCTTTAACTGAACATAAATTCCACAATCTGCCACGGCAGGATTCAAATCTGGGTCCCTTGAGTACTGCTTGAGGCTCTGGATTAACAGTCCAATGATAATATCACTAAGGGATCACCTCCCCTTATTTGGTAGCTACATTCGCTCCAGCAATTATTTTTTAATGCTAGCATAATTCAAACATTCATGTATTAATAAAATGAAAAATAGAGCATAGAGCATACTTATGAAATTTCATTTGGTTCAATTGGTATTGCAAATGCTTTTTAAATGCAACTTCAAACTGGATTAGAATTACACTGTATCAGTTGCAAATTCAGTCTGGTGAGAATTAATAAAGGGGTCACATGTTTTCTGGCCAAGATGTAGTCAGAAACAGGATAGACATTAATTAAGAGTTAGTGTAGATAACTGATTTTTTTAAAGACTCAAATGAAATATTGTTTGTTAATTTTAAAAGTCAATTTCTATTCAGATTTTCTATTCAATTTTCTTTTGGATGTTTTTGAAGCAGTAAACACAATCCATAGCGGAGATTACAAGGTGCAGAGCTGGATGAACACAGCAGGCCAAGCAGCATCATAGGGGCAGGAAAGCTGACGTTTTGGGCCTAGACCGTTCTTCAGAAAATTTCTGAAGAACGGTCTAGGCCCGAAACGTTAGCCTTCCTGCTCCTATGATGCTGCTTGACCTGTTGTGTTCATCAAACTCTGCACATTGTTATCTTAGATTGTCCAGCATCTGCAGTTCCTATTATCTCTGAAACAGTCCGTAGCAATTAAGTTTTCATAAGATACAATTGTATTTTTATCAAGGTATCAGCATGGACAGTGATTAAAATGATAACATTTAAGTTTATGACGACAACTTTGACGATCTGCTAAATAAGTGCAGTTTTTGATAAGATTTTATATTTCTGTAAGTCCTTTTTTGTGGAATGTTGAACAACGCAGATGAAAGGTCAAGTTCCACAGTGTTGAACATTACCATAGTTGCTAAAAGTAGAAGAGAAAGCAAGCTAAAATCAAAAAAAGTCATGTTCAGTGACACCAGGATGACATTTTCTAGAGTGAAATACCAGCAGGAAGGGAGTTAAGAAGAATCAGTTTGGGATTTTGAAAATGGATGCGTTAGAGTGTCAGGAATTGAAATGTAAGTACAACAAAGTGCTAGTGAGATGGTATATATTTCAGAAGGTGTGCATCAAGTGTCCATCTGCTGGATGGCATATGACTCTTGTCTGAGCTATTGAAGGATAAAATGTAGTTTTGAAAGAAAAAAAGAGAGTCAACTTTGTAAACTCTGCTAACCTTTATATCAGCAGTGGTTATATTTTTAAGAAGGTGTCTGTTCCATTGTCTAACTTGTGTAAGTATGGCATATGTTTTTGTTAGATAATGTGTAGGCTTTTATAAGACCGTGCTTGGTTTGATATGAAATTCTCTCGTAGGTTTGTGTAAAATACAGGATAAAATACTCATTTATCGTCTGTGTACACATGGGCAGAGAGGTCTTCTGTTACAAGCTATGACAGCTGTGCTTTCTGTGTCCCTCACTCTGCCCAAAGCTAAAGCAGTTTATTACTGCATTGCTGGAATCTGTAGTGAAAACAAAAAAATGCTAGAAATCACAGCGGGTCAGAGTGCTAATGAAGGGTCATCTACACACAAAACATTAGCTTGATCTATCCCTACAGATGCTGCCTGACCCGCTGTGATTTGCAGCATTTTCTGTTATATTGAAAATTGACTGTTTAACAGCTGTGGGTTTATAAATTAAATTACATTTAAATTACTATGGGTTTAGAGTACTAGAGCTCCTAGCCTTACTACCCCACACCAGTATCTATGCTCCAAATGGAATTTCTCCTGCTCTCTTTTATTCCCTTCTTTCTCACATAATAATCTAGCTTCCTCTTAGATACAAGTTCACGTACAGTTTTGCAATATACAACTAATTGTCTGTCTCTCTCTCTTTAATGGAGAGGGGTCTTTTAAGGAATATGGCTAATTACCCTTATCATGTTTAACCTTTTAAAATGTATAATCTACAACAAAATTAGAATTCAATATTCTGGCGCAACAGTTTGAGATGTTGTTTTTCAGTCGAGATGCTAATCTGAAGATCTGTCACTCACTCAAGTGGATGCAAAAGATTCCATGGTATCATTTTGAAGATGAGCCGGAGAGCTTTCCCTAGTAGACTCACCAATCAATATCCCTCAACCATCATCACTAACCTGGTCATTAATACATGGCTTTTGTGTTCAAATTGACTGCACACCAACTACACTTCAAAAGTGTTAAATGACTGTTAAACTTTTTGGAATGTTGTGAAACTTATCATATAAATGCACTCTTTCTTTCAAAGTAGAAATAGAATTTTCTCATTCATGGCACACTGTGCAAAAGAATGCTATATTCAACCAGTGCAGTTTGAATAATTAAAAGGGAGGATTGAGGTTTTACAGTATAGTAAAAACCCTGTAGGTACATAAAAAAGGAAGGGTAATTTTGTAGATAAAACACCATGTAAACTTGCAGAGTTACACCAGGTAGGTTCCGATACAAAGATGTGTGCGGTGGTGTTTATCTCTTGCACACTGTCAGTTTCAACAAAACAGTGTGAAAGGAACATTATAAAACAGCATGGGGGGAATTTGATATAAATAAGTGCAAGACTTCATCTCTGCGAATAGCATTCCAATCAAAGCAAAGAATCTTAACTGTCGAGAGTTGAAAAAAAAATGAAAACACTGGAAATTCCCTACAAGTTTATTTGCCTTAACGTGCAAGAGAAAAGAAACAGTTTGGACAGAGACCTGACAACAACTTATACCTCCAGAATAGTGAGGAGAAACCAAAACTGGGAAGATAACTTGGAGCAAAATAATGTACACATAAACTGAAAGACCATGAAAATCCTTAACAATACATTTGATCCCTTCCAATTTTGGTGTTGAAGGTACTACAGTGTCTTTATAGCTGACAGTGCCTAGTTGAACTTCATCACTTGTCACCACATCCTTTGCTTCCTTGGCTCACCTTCTGAATAAGTGGGTGCACGTGAAATCAGCTTAGCATCTCATTTCTGTGGCTTCACCATTGCCTCCATATCAACAAATATCTGAGGACATGATTGCTGCTTTCCACAGACAGAGAATAATAGAGGAATTGCTGCCTTAGAGCAGATACAGGAGGCTTACAGGAAACATTACAGTCTTTAACTTGTTTTAGAGATGTTAGATCAGTGGCAGCAATCTGTTGTGGGTGCCCCAGGGGAAACATTGAACAAGCTGGTTGCTTAATTCCCATGGTGCTATTTTGAAGACATCTTTGGGATCTCCCCCTCATGTCCTAGCTCATCCTTCAACCAGAAACATTAACCGATAACTGAAAGAACTGCGGATGTTGTAAATGGGAGACAAAAGTAGAAATTGCTAGAAAAGCTCAGCAGGTCTGACAGCATCTGTGGAGAGAAAATGTTAAACAAAATATCTGGCCATTGCCACATTGCTGTTTATGAGAGCTTACAATGCATAAATTAGGGATCATGTTTCCTTTATTACAGCAGTGACAAAACTTTAAACACCTTATTGGCTGAAACAACATTTTGGAAAGTTCTGAGATTGAGAAAGGCACTATATAAATGTAAGACTTTCTTCCTTCCGTCTCACATTAAGATAATTTCCCTGAAACTATAAATGTATAGCTCAGTGGGAAAACCAGTTGTGTGGACAACAAGAGTGCCAGCATCAATTATAGTCTAGGCTGTGTTAATTGACTCTCCTAACACGTGTCAAGGGAGTGAATAAAATCTTCCAAGGTTTCACAGACTGAGTGTTGTCCAAGGATGATTCCCAGACAGTCCATTAGGAATTCTGCCTATCAGGAAAGATCCAATGGATTGTGCCTTGGCTCTCAAATAAAGAATGCATGCTAGATAAGATTCATGGGAAATTGGATTCTAGTTAGAAGTAGCGCTGTCAGAGCCACAGAAGAAAGAGGGCAGAATCTTGAGAGTGTGAGTGAAGTGAGCCATTGTGTGTTTAATGCAGCAATATGCATGGAGTTCAGCAAGTTGTACATCAACATCTCAACTGCATCTGTTTTGCATCTGCTGAGGACTGAGTTGCCAACCTACATGGTTTAAACTTATTAAATGTCTGATTAACACTGCAAGTCTCCATATTAATACTCAGCATTCTATCTTATCAAAAGCAACAAATAAAGTAATGTCAAGAAAACCCGACATGGAAATCAGATCAGGTACCTGGCAAATGCATATTGCTGCTTGCTCCAAACCACCTACATGTTGGTTACTGGGCACCAACCTCTCAGGCACACTCCATGGGCATTGATCACATGCAGGACAACTCCGGATTGATAGTGCTTGACCAGGTACACCACAGCCCCACAGATGCTAGTCAAATCTGCAAAATCCTGGCAATGGCAAGTTATTCTAGGAATGGTGCATGGTAAGAATGGGGCTAGAGTTAGACACAAGCGATGCAGCCACAAAAATTCAGCCGAGAGTAAAACAAAATTCAGAATGTGTAACTATTTAATTATGGTGATTAGCCTTGCCTATCTATGTGGACAATCTAGAGTCTATCCAGTCATATAATTGGCAGTAACATTTTAATTTGATGGTGGGGAAAAAGTATTTTGTGAAATTGCCATTAAAACCAATGGAATTTAAACAAAATAATTGGCTTTAACTTTACACAGATTGAGATATACACTAAGTCTCTAAATGGACAAGCAGATTATTGTCCAGTGCAGTCTGAAGCTGATATAGGTTTTACAAATTGTGGACTTTTTGTGTAACCTTATAATGGAGAGGTGTCTAAAACGATTGTGGTGTTCACATGCAGTTGTAATTCTATCAATTATTTAGCTTAGTGGGTTGTATAAACATGTTGCCTTTGACGGTATGCCATGGGAAACTAATTACGAATACTTAAAATATTTATATGATGTTCATTCCTTTGTTTATTCTAACACAAGTGTTTATCCATTTATTTTAAACACGTTAACAAGTCGACTAAAACGGGCGAGACAGAAATCTAATACACACTTCCTAAATTCCATATCGTAATTTTAAGAAGGTATGACACCTTGTTCATTTTATAATTTTATATTTCTTGATGACACTACACTTTAAACCCAAACTCGAATGAACAACCTCAACCATATCTATGTGTTATTTCAATTTTTAATCAAAAACATTACTGTAATTTGCCATTCTGGCATTGGCAATTTAGTATGAATTAACACAGTGTTCTTCTGTGTGAACTTTGCTACTGTACCCCGGGTTTGATTCATACATCATTTTGGTTTCTGTAGCAGTCTTTTGATTTGATAACACCACAAATGATTTTTGTGTTGCACTGTGGGAATGTACAGCTTGCTCTGGTTGTATCATGCTATGTTGTACAAGGATAATCTTTCTCAATAAATGCACCCAGCAGGGACCTATACCTGATAGCAATGTCGATCAGGCAGCTTCATGCATAATATTTATGATTGCTTTTTCCATTATAATTAATAAACAGAAAAGAATAGCATCATATCCACAATATTGTTGTAGCTAACCCCAGTGAATGATGCTCCATGTTGGCTGCAAATATTACAAAAATAGGCCCTGCACGTTCTTATTCTAATTATTATACTGATACAAACACTGTTTTATAGGAGATTGGATAAGGGATGCTAGTTATTAAACTCATGTGTACTAAATAATGTAAGTATTTAAATTATACATTCCATGTTTTAAATACACAGTATGTGTATTCAGAGCTAAATGGAGAATTTCTTCCGCTCTGCTCCTTTATTTCATCTTCTCTTTCATTCTTTGTTCCGCTACTGTTTCAGCTTCTCAAAAATCCCCTGCTTGTTGTCACCTAACAACTTCTTGTCTTATGGTCATAGAGTTTTTACAACACAGATTCTTGACATTTTTCTCCATCTTCTCTCTTTTACTCTTTAGTCTTGTGATGGACATTCCTATTGTTAGCTCTTCAACTGTTTCTCAGTGTAAGAAATCTTTCTTCTTCTGAGAAAAGAAATTTGTGGTGCTGAAAGCTCTAAACTGTTGACCAAGTGTGCAATTAGGCTCAACAGGCATGACCTTCTTAATTTGGAAGATACTGAAACATTAGGATCACATGTAGGTCCTGAGCTCTTGTGATTTCTGGGTCCTGCCTACTTGCACAATCTTCCCAGATTGGAAAAATTAACAAGGTGTTTTCAGGAACCTCATTCAATTGGGACATTGGATGCTCTGTACAAGTGACTAAGCTATTGGAGTGCCCAAACCTGTGGGAAGCCAGCAGCTGCGTGGTCACCACCAGTGTAGTTTGGGATGGAGCTGCACTCTGAAAGCTTAAATGAATGGTGTAAGGAAGTGTGGCCACAGTGGAGGGACCAACAACCCCCAGCTGGCCACCAGGATACCACCTCAAGGCACCAGGCTTCAATCTTAGTAAGAATCCTGTCTGCCAACAGAATGATCTCAATGACACCACCACTTTGCCTACAGATGGGTCAAAACTCTTTTAATTTATTACCCATGCTATCTGGCAGGTAGCTGATGCAAGTCTGACTTCTCCTCTGGCAAGATCGGTCAGAGCTGTAAAGCTGTTGGCTGGGTAACCCAGCTTGCAACTTGCCAAACATCCTCGCCTTTCCACCTTCAAAGCCACTCTGTGGCTGTTAGGATTCCAGCTTCTGCTTTCACCTTTCTCAGTTTGAAACTGACCCTTGTTTGAAAACATTCCCAGTTTCTGTATAACTATACTTGAGGCTAAAACCTGGAGGGAAATGTAGGTACAATGGGTCAAGAAGTCGCATATCCATAAAACGCCATAAACGACCACAAATTTGAGATATAGATCACAGTTGTGTGAAAACACTTCATAGCTCATTCATAATTTTTATTTCAAAAATATACTTTATTCATAGAAATATCTTTTCACACACATACACACACACACAGACAGACACACACACACGCACGCACACACACACACACAATCACAAATGCTGATCAGTTCTGTACAGTGGCATGTGAGGAAATTCGCAAACACTGGAGTTTGACTGTATCCAACAAACAAATCAAAGGCATCTCTTACTTGTACAAGACTATACTTACATGCATTTGAGGCGCTGGGAGGTTTCAATGACAGAACAGACCCACGTTAAACTTTGGCATGACAACCTTAGACAGTGGTCTTTCTCCACTGTGTCTTAACAGCAGCTTCCCCAAGCTTTAATACATTCCTCAGCATGTGGTTCTGGAACTTGCAATGTGTGAGTTTGCAAAACTCGATTGGGGTCAACTCTTTTCTCTGGAAGACCAAGTTCTGGGCAGACCTCAGAGCATCTTTCACTGAGTCGATGGTCCTCCAGGCGCAATCAATGTTTCGCTGCCAATTCAAACCCGTGAACTCAGCTGTTTTGAATGAATTATCATTTGTCAGTTCCAGTCTGTATCACACCAGATCCCATGCTGCTCTGTGCTGTGCTGAGTCTTTTTTTTTTATTTTTTCATGAATTGTGGTTGTGCAGGATCTACCTGTCTTAGCTACATGTAGATATGACATTTATGTTGCTGCTAACTAACTAAATGTTAAAGTATTATCAAAACCATTGGCAATATTGTAATTCTAAAGAAGATGGTTTCCTTCTGTCTCCTATATCTTTGAAACTGAGGTTTTGGTCAAGAATAAGAAGATGTAGACAGTACGAATCAAGTGATTCCCTAGAAGAATATGGAAGGCAGTAGAGTATATGTAACAGGGAAATCAGGAGGGCAAAAAGGAGACATGAGATAGCTTTGGTACATAAGGTTAAGGAGAATCCAAAGGGATTCTATGGATATATTAAGGGAAAAAGGGTAACTGGGGAGAGAACAGGGCCCCTTAAAGATCAGTAAGGCCACCTATGTGTAGAACTGCAGAAGATGGCAAAGATACTAAATGAATATTTTGCATCAGTGTTTACGGGGCAAAGGAAATGGAAGGTACAGAATGTGGGAAAATAAAGAGCAACATCTTGAAAATTATCTATATTACAGCGGAGGAGGTGCTGGACATCTTAAAATGCATAAAGGTGGATAAATCCCCGGGACCTGATCAGGAAAGCAAGGGAAGTGATTGCTGGGAGCCTTACTGAGATATTTGTATCATCAATAGCCACAGGTAACGTGCCAGAAGACTGAAGGTTGGCTAACATGGTGACTCTATTTAAGAAAGGTGGTAAGGAAAAGCCAGAGAACTATAGACTGGTGAGCCTGATGTCAGTGGTGGGCAAGTTGTTGGAAGGAATCCTGACAGACAGGATTTACACGCATTTGGAAAGACAAGGACTGATTAGGGATAGTCAGCATGGCTTTGTGTGTGGGAAATCATGTCTCACAAACTTCACTTGAGTTTTTTGAAGAAGTAACAATGAGGATTGGTGAGGGTAGAGTGGTGGATGTGATCAACATGGACTTCAGTAAGGCATTCGACAAGGTTCCTCACGATAGACTGGTTAGCAAGATTGGATCACACGGAATAGAGGGGGAACTAGCTATTTTGATACAGAATTGGCTCTAAGGTAGAAGACAGAGGGTCGTGGTGGAGGATTGCTTTTCAGACTGGAGGCCAGTGACAGCAGTGTGCCTCAAGGATCAGTGCTGGGTCCAATGCTTTTTGTCATTTATATTAATGACTTGGGTGTGAACATAGGAGGTATGGTTAGTAAGTTTGCAGGTGACACCAAAATTGGAGGTGTAGTGGACAGCGAAGAAGGTTACCTCAGAGTAAAACAGGATCTTGATCAGATGGACCATGGGCCGAGGAGTGGCTGATTGAGTTTAGTTTAGATAAATGTGAAGTGCTGCATTTTGGAAAGGTAAGTCAAAGCAGGACTTATACACTTAATGGTAAGGTCCTGGGGAGTGTTGCTGAACAAAGAGACTTTGGAGTGCAGGTTCATAGTTCCTTGAAAGTGGAGTCGTAGGAAGATAGGATAGTGAAGAAGGTGTTTGGTATGCTTGCCTTTACTGGTCAGCTCACTGAGTATAGGAGTTGGGGATCATGTTGCAGCTGCACAGGACATTGTTTAGGCCACTACTGGAATACTGTACACAACTCTGGTCTCCCTGCTGTAGGAAGGATGTTGTGAAGCTTGTAAGGGTTCAGAAACGATGTACAAGAATGTTGCCAGGGTCGGGGTGGGTTTGATCAATAGGGACAGGCTCAATAGATTGGGGCTATTTTCCCTGGAGCATTGGAGGCTGAGGGGTGACCCTGTAGAGGTTTATAAAATCATGAGGGGCATGGATAGGGTAAAAGACAAGGTCTTTTCTGTGGGGTAGGGAAGTCTAAAACTAGAGGGAATATGTTAAAGGTGATGACGAAAGATTTAAAAGGGGCCTAAGGGGCAACTTTTTCATGCAGAGGGTGGTGTGTGTATGGAAATGAGCTGCCAGAGGAAGTAGTGGAGGCTGGTACAATTACAACATTTAAAAGGCTTCTGAATTGGTGTATGAATAGGAAGTGTTTAGAGTGATATAGGCCAAATACTGGCAAATGGGATTAGATTTATTTAGGATATCTGGTCAGCATTGATGAATTGGACCGAAGGGCCTGTTTCTGTGCTGTATATCTCTCAGACTCTATGATTCTGAGTCATTATATATGTCAAGACACTATAGATATAATACAGTTTGGGTAGCTATAAATCTAGTTGACTTTCCAACAAACCATTTGCAGCTATTTCAAGAGTTTTCACATCTGGAGCTCAGTGATAAAGCAGCTCAGTATATTTGAATTCTCAGTTGCTTATGTTTAAAACTGTCTTTCTTCCATTGAAATGTCTGGCAATCTGGAGTTTAATGAGGGTGATTAAGAGTAGAATTGGAGAAGACAATCGATAAAATTGAGGATCATACATGAATGAGTTCCAACAGCTTAGTTTCTGCAGATACCTAACATGTCCTGATTGGCACTAAGTCAGTGATCTCATTCAAAACCGCCAATAGGACTACTTGTTAAAAAAAACTGCAATTGATGTGGATTCCAGTGTTAATGTGAGACTGTTGTCATACTTTTGAGTTTGAGTAATGGGATATTTACCCTGCAGCTAACCTGTACATGGGAGGCCTTAATGCTGATATTAGAAGCTTGAAAGAGGAAAGTGTTCAACTTCTGTCTGCCATCAATCCTTACTTGCATAAATATGAGAAAAATAGAAAAGGTAGATGATGAGTGAAGGAACAGGACTAATGTTACATGATTATATGTTACATTTGAGAAACGTTTCATTGCAGAATCTCTGTATAATTCCAAACTTAGTAGCTGTTGATGTGAATGTTGAACCTCACTAATGTGTGTGTTGATTATGTAATGTTATATTGGCTTGACCTAAATACATGACCAGTGAAGATCAATAGTCTTGAAACTGATGTTGTGAAGAAACCGCCGAGGTATGGATCAGATCGGCAACAAAACAGTGTTGTCAATTGTTACCTCTAAGTGCCAATGCAGGGTGGAGACCAGTGCAGATGGTGGGCTTTAGTTTTTCCATGAGAACACTGCTCAGCCATAGTCAATAAACTGCAAGTTGTCAATTTGTTTTGCACTGCAGTGAGTTCCATGTTCAATCTCAGTTTGGTTAAATATAAGAATTTGGTCCCAGCACTTTGGGTTAGGAATGGGGGGGGGGGGGGGGGGGGGAGTCAAACATGGTTCTCCATCCCACTCTGTCGCAATCATTTACTGGTAAAATTAATATAATCATTCATCATTGTCAGTTAAAGGAAATGAAAATAAATTACTTGCATTTAAATATCGGCTTTCTTAACTGCAGAGCTGAATCTTTGGGTTTTGCACTAATAATAATGTATCACATAAAATAATTAACTATATATTGCTTCGGGACTAATCCCAGCAAATGATGATTCTCAGTTCAAAATCAAAACCCAGTGGGTGATAGTCCACAATAGGAGATCTCAGATGGAGAGAAACCCCAGTGACAGACAGGCCCCAGTGACAGACAGACCCCAGTGAGAAACAGACACTCGTCAAGAGAGAGAGATGATAATTAATGAGAGACAATTCCCACATACAGACAATCCCTAGTGGGAGATCATTCCCCTGTGGATGACCCCTATGAAAGACAATTCCCAGAGAAAGACCAGAGAGAGAGAGAAAGATGATCATCAGCTAGAGACAATCCCCGGTGAGACACAGATCCCAGTCCAGAGAGAGAGGGAGATAATCATCAGCTAGAGACAATGCCCGGTGAGACACAGATCCCAGTCCAGAGAGAGAGAGAGAGAGAGATAATCATCAGCTAGAGACAATCCCCAATAAGTCACAAACCCCAGTCCAGAGTGAGAGAGCGAGAGATGATCATCAGTGGGAGACAATCCCCGGTGAGACACAGATCCCAGTCCAGAGAGAGAGAGAGCGAGAGATGATCATCAGTGGGAGACAATTCCTAGTGGGAGATCATCCCCAGTGAGAGACAAAGCCCAATGGGAAAACAAACCTAAAGTTCTGAAAAAAATCATCTTGGACTTCAAACATTATCGGTTTCTCTCTCCACACATGGTACCAGACCTGCTGAGTTTCACCTGTACTTTATATTTGCATTTAACCCAGTTAGATTTCAGTAGAGCATGCAATTTCATGGCAATATACCATTAATAAAACATCCATTCCTTTCAAATCCTTTTCCTAACAGAGGAACATCGACAAAAACGTAAACAAACTTTTTAATAATTTTCACCTGGGTCGTCCAGGAAATTAGCCCTTGATTCTTCGAAACTCGAGAAGAACCCTGCAGGATTGACAAAACTAGTTCTAATTTCTCTAAAAGTATTGTAGTCGGGGAAGGGTCAGCAACAAGGCACGTTAACGGTGACACAGACCATAACTGCTTCTCACCGTTGCATCGGCCTGTTCCGGCAGCGATAATGATGGGAATGTTATTACCGGTGATCTCTACCTGAAGATATATTCCGACACATTGCTGACAGATTACTGATGTACCAGTGCAGTCACAAGGATGTGGAGCTTTTGTGGTTTGGGGAACGCAGCTCAGGACTGAAGGAATGAAGGAGAGGGTTTAGCAGTTGACTGGTGTATAATGCATTTTGTATTGGATCGCTGTGCTTGGGGTGGGGCGGGGGTGGCGAGATTTTGGCGGGTTTTTTTTGCTCCAGGTGGGGAAGTGATTGTGCTCATCGACTCATCGTCGGCAATTTGATGCTCGAGTGAGTCAAGGTCTTTTTCTAAAAATTGTATGAATTACTTCATTTGGGGAAAGGGGTATCTAAGGTGATGTACAATTTGTTCTGTCACTTAGACCCGAAGCGTAAACTGTGATTTCTCTCCATAGATGCTGCCAGACCTGCTGAGTTTTTCCAGCAATTTTACTTCGTTTCTGATATCCAGCACCCTGCAGTTCTTTCGGTATTTTGTCCCCCTCTCATACATTTTATGTAGTTCTCCCAGGTGCCCTCTCCTCCCTCTGGGGATTTATTAGTTTTCCCTGGTCCCCTCTTGTTTGGAGATTATTGTTTCTGCTTCTGTCTCCTGACAGGGCTCCAGGCCTGTGGGAGACCGAGTATCTGCGAGGAGTGGGGATCGTGTACGTGTCGCGGCCCTGGACATTGCTTCAGCCTGCTCAGCGCCGCCCCTCAATCTAACCCGGGTCACCGGAGCCGACAAGATGTTACAGACAGGCCTTGCCTCATTACTGCCATTTAAATTACATTTTTAAAGCATATCTCCTTTTAAATATATATACATATAAAAAAATCATTATTGGCCTCTGAGCTCGAAACGCTCAGGATCAGTGTTGATGCTTCATGAGCTAAAGGGATTAAAAAGAGCAAAATAAGCTTATACTGAGAAAAAGAGTTAAGCTTCTACCCCACTGCGAGAGAGGGCAAACTATATCAGCGCGAACTAGTGATTACGGCCGTAGCTGCGCCATTCACACGCCCTTTAGTCATTTTGATGAAAGTGTTTCAATAGGGATTTCCTAGTCTATCCCACCCGATTGGGGACACACTAGAATTAAGAATAGTTGGCTGTTGCTACGATTTGTCAGGGAATGCCAGAACTCGGCAGTGGGTAACGTTGCCTGAAGTAACTCTCTCCATTGTATTAATAATACAGTGTGACACCGAGCTAACAAAGCCAGATTCAGACACCCAGCAGGTAATGGAGCTCATTTTCGAGCCATGAGAGTCAGTCTCTGTCCTGAGCTGTCACAGGACATTCCCACACCTCTGGCATCACTGTCTCAGATTTACTCTCTCATATAATCCCAGGACATCTCTCCTCTATCGAAACGATTGTGTCCCGGGGGTCATTATCCATTGCTCTTCTATCTTTTGGCAGCTCGCTCATTTACTGTCTTCTCATAACATGAGTCTATTCTGGCATCAGGACATTTCCGTGTCTTCAACTTCTGTATCTCATTATCTAACAGCCAGTGTTCCCTTTCAGACATAAATGTAATCGTTTATATATACACATATATCTTCCACTTCGTTGTGGGATCTGGGTGTTGCTGGCAGGTATTGTCCATCCCTGATTGCCTAAAGAGCAATTAAGAGTGAACAAAACTATAGTGGACCTGGAGTCACATGTAGGCTACACCAGTTAAAGATGGCTGATTTCTTTTTCTAAAGGATTGAACTAGTTTTTTTTTGAAACAACAACTGACAGTGGGAAAGACTCAGCAGGTCTGAAGGAGGGTCTCTGGGCCCAAAATATTAACATCTGCTTTCGCTCCACAGATGCTGAGTTTTTCCAGCAAGTTATGTTTCTGATTTCTAGCATCTACCGTTCTTTGTTTTAATACATGACTGCCATTTGATTACCTTTCATGTCAGACTTCTGCTGAATTCAAATTTCACCATCTGCTGTGATGTGATATCAGTTTGTGTCCTCAGAAAATTAGCCTGGGACTGCTGGATGACTAGTGATGTTAATGACATGCCGTTGCCTCCCCTCCGCTCTTTGGGATGTGGGTGGTGTTGGCTAGGTAACATTTGTTGCCAACCATTAGTTATCCAGAGAGCATGGAGAATCACATTGCTGTGTTTGAGGCAGTCAGGGCAGGGAAGTTCATTTCCTGGAAAACCAGTTGGGTTTTTGTAACAGTCCAAAGTTTCTCTTGTTTATTTTCAAGCTGACACATTTTTATGCAACTGTTCAGAGGATAAATATTTATCTTGGGTTACGCTGTCAAATTGGCTTAATTCTCCGGAGAAAAAGCGACACCAGAAATAGTAGCAGGAGTAGGCTGTTTGGTACATTGGACCTTCTCTTCATGAGCCTGTGCATCAACATACATGAAGCAAACTTGATAATGAACATTACTGTGGGTAAACAGGAATTCTGTGAACTGGACAATAATATGAGTACATAACCCAGGCTGACACTCCAGTGGAATACTGAGGGACATCTACAGTTTTAGAGGTACACTATTTTTCATTGTGGGTTAAACTGTGTACTGAATCAATATTTGATGGATGGTAAAATCCCTATGACAATACCTGGAAAAAAAGCAGGGGGCTTTGCCTACTGTCCGAAACAACCCTCTTCCTCGACTAATGATTAGAACAGATTATCTGGTTAGTTATCTAATTTTGTGGGTGTTTGCTGCATTTGATTTGACTTGTGTTTTCTATGTTACAGCAGAGAGTCCATTTCATAAATACTTCATTTGCTGCGCAGTGCTTTGAGAGGGCCTGAGGTTGAGAAAGTAAAGGGAAAGTAGTGTATGCTCGACTCTTTTGGTCTTCCCTATTTCTTTATTTCCTTCCTCATCTTTGTATACTACAGCTTTCTAAATTCAATCACAAACTGCAGTACACTGACATAATACTAGAGCAGACTGCTGGGGATGATTGGAAGCATTATCTGTGTTAGATGGAAAAATGTGAATAAATAGAGATCAGGCATTGCATACCTGCATTACAGAACCCAGTTTGACTGTTCACTGGATGAGTATCTGAGATGTGGTGAGTAGCTAATGGTAACTGGGTGCAGGGATCCTAGTCATACAATGCTATTAAGAATTATGGAGCCAAAGTGGTAAGTGTAGTTCAGGTACCCATCACCCATGATCTGATGATGGGTGGAACAGCCTCAGAGGACTGAATGGTCTATTATAAGAGAGACCCTGGGCCAAGGAGGAAAAATAGTCAACATTCCCAGTCTATGACCATTGCTCAATGGACAGGGCCATCAAGTTATGGCGAGACTGAACTATACTTTGATTCTTACTGTGGCTGACCAATAGTTCTTGTGAAGGAGGCCCACGGTTGCAGAAGAGCTAATGGTTGCCAGTGTGCAGGACCGGGCTTGAACACAGGGAACCATGCCCCACTATATATGCAATGCATGCATTTATATAGGATCGTTCACAATAACTGGGCTTACCAAACTGCTCTACAGCCAAGGAAGTAGTTTTTCAAGTGTAGTCCCTGTTGTAATGCAGGAAATATGACAGTCAGTTTGTCACAGCAAGGCTTCATGGATAGCAAGGCAATAGCATCAGTTAAGGAATGATATTAGCTGGGACAGTAGTTTCTTAGGTGGAGGTCAGAAGGCAATTGGACATGGAGTAGTATATTTCACAATTTGGTGTAGTGTGCCTTCACACTATTTCTGCCAAGTGGTGCTTTGGGAATCAGATGATGACGTGCCTATGTGTTACTGCTCAGTAGGTAGGATGTACAGTTTTGATAGTTAATCAATACAAAGTGAAGCCCCAATGTGATCTTGGGGAAGACAGGCCAAGCATAGGGCTGATACCATCACAAAGGAAGGATAACAAGAGAGAAGAGGATACGTAATAAAATTGCTCCTGTGCCATTCTGAGCAGTTTGAGAACATACAAGACAAAGAAACAGGGAAGGAGAGGAAGAAAGAAATGTACTTATTCATAGATAACAAGGTGTAGAACTGGATGAACACAGCAAGCAGATCAGAAGAGCAAGAAAGCTGACGTTTCAGCTCCTTTTGATGCTGCTTGGCCTGCTGTGTTCACCCAGCTTTACACCTTGTTATCTCAGATTCTCCAGCAACGGCAGTTCTCACTATCTCTGCATTTGTTCGTACCTTTCACAACTTCAAGAAATCCCAAAGCACTTTACAATCAATGAAGTACTGCCAAAGTGCAGGTCCCTGCTTTGGACACAGCCAGTAAAGAATGCTTTCACCCTATTAGTCCACAATGCATTTGAACCCATTTATCAAAGCTGAACAGCCCATGTCAAACATACTAGAATCCCATTCCTTCAAAGGTAATAGATTTGTGAAGCAAAAATCATCCTTTTCTGTAATTACAATATAAAAACATCTGGAGATCTGATTTGTTTTCTTTATGAATGTAAAGCTGGGGTTAACAATTTAAACTAAGTGGAATAATTTAAATAATATGTGGGGAAATATTATATAAAACCATTAAAATGCAGAAGTCATTGCATAACAGCATTTGTTATTTAATGAATTGATATAGTAATCAAATGTGATTCCACCTAATTTGATCTGATTCCTACATGGCTCCAACACAACTCACAGATAAAGATAATACATACTTTGAATGGAGTCCACAGTATTCAACTCAATGGCTGGGGCATTTGAAATCATAAAAAGGGAACTCAAGATTATAAGCAAACCTCTGAGATTCAGTTGAAAGCTTAACTATTACTACTGACAGTCCTGTTAATGAAGTGGGGTTTACCACCTATGACTCATTTAATGAGATGAACCTCACCAACAGGAACTCTTTTAACAGAAGTGCCACCAACAGAGTAAGAAAGGCAAAAAACAAAGTCAAGGTCCCTCTCCTGAGCAGCCTGCACGGAAAATTGTACATCGAGGAGGTGATCGCCTGGTGGTATTATCACTGGACTGTTAATCCAGAGACCCAGATAATGTTCTGGGGAGACAGGTTTGAATCCCGCCATGGCAGATGGTGGAACATAAATTCAACAAAATATCTGGAATTAAGAATTTAATGATGACCATGAATCCATTGTTGATTGTCAGGAAAAACCCATCTATTTTGCTAACGCCCTTTGGGGAAGGAAATTGCCATCCTTACCTGGTCTGGCCTACATGTATATCCTGACCCACAGCAATGTGGTTGACTTTGAACTGCCTTCTGGGCGATTAGGAATTCTCTGAGTAAATAGGGATAGGCAATAAATGCTGCCTAGTAGTGATGTCCTCATCCTGCTGATGAATAAAGGGAAAAAAAATGCCTTTGCACAGGACCTGGTTTGATTGTGATACCCATACAGGTGAAGAATGAAGCCATAGGGTCATGGAAGGCTGTCTGTACCTGTGAACCTGTTTCTTGGCATGAGTGAGAAGTACTTCAAGAGAGAAGTAAGAATAGCAATATTCTTCTGGAAAACAAAATGACACAATTGCAAGCTGATCAATAAGTTTAAATGTAAGACAAAACTTTCTATTCAGTTTCAATACTGAATTTTCTTTCTGAATTAACAACAGTAAATACATTAATGAAGATATTTGCAAGTTGTAAATCATTTGATTACTTTGCATTTTTGGATTTAGTGACATACCTGGGTCAGTTTTCTAAAACTGTTGATGTTATAAACCTTGGTGTTGTAAATAAAATAAAACCAAAGTAAAATTAAAGCATTTTTTGGATTCATTTTCATTTCAGAAATTGGCTGTCAGAAGAACTCTCTGATCCCACAATACCATGTGTGGTGTTTAATATATATTAATTAAGTTTCAAAGTGTGAAAGAAATATAAATGTTGGCAATAAGCATCTTTACAATAGTTTTCAGATAAATCATAACCATTAGTGTGTATTTAAAAAGCATGCCTCGTTGACTTTTTTCCTGTGTGACGTGTTGAAATCTGTCCATGTTCTGATCTCCTCTGCCCATTTGCTTTTTGTCTTCCAGCCACCCGGGAATCTGCTTTTGTCCATGCCATTGCCTCAGCTGGAGTGGCATTCGCCGTGACACGTTCCTGTGCTGAGGGTTCCAACACTATCTGCGGCTGTGACTCACATCACAAGGGCCCACCAGGCGAAGGCTGGAAATGGGGAGGCTGCAGCGAGGATGCTGAGTTTGGCGTACTGGTGTCCAGAGAGTTTGCTGATGCCCGAGAAAATAGGCCAGATGCTAGGTCTGCAATGAACAGGCACAACAATGAAGCTGGACGAACGGTAAGGAGTGGGTCGGCTTTGGATTAGGATATGTAGAAAGAATGGGACCACCATCTGTCATAGACTGGATTGTGTTCAGCTAGAAAGAAGTTAACTTGAAAAACTGTGATGTTTTTAATTATTAACATTTTGAATTGAAATTTAGTTTGAATATTTTGACAAAGAATCATGGCCTTTTTGTACAAATAGGGATTTTTGTCTATTGTGAGAGAAGGATATTCACAGTGACACTTTGAATGGGATGTTCAAATTATTTCAGGTGTTATTTGAGGTTCCAGTTTTTTTTTAATATCCAGAAGTGCTCCAACACACAACTAGAGGCTTTTTTTTCCCATCACCCGAATCAGCTGTGATTTTTCTTTTCCATCTGTTAACCACCAGCATATATCCAATCGAATAATGTGTGCAAAGCACGTTAAGGACAATGTAAATCATCAAAGGCAAGGGAGAGGTACGGGGCAGTGGGAGGGAGGTTTCAGTTTAAGATCGCATCTGAAAGTTGACACAGTTGACATAGCAGCACTCCCTCAATATTTCACTGAAAGAGTAAGTAGATCAGGGACTACCATATTGGATGGATACTGAGTACACACTTGTCTGACTGACCACTAACTGAGCTGAACTGTAAATACAGTTAACGTCTTTAACTAAAGAGACTGAATTAGATGAAGTGAAGGGGGCTGAGGAAGTGAGGTGGGTGTGCATTACCTTGCAGTCACTATTGCAATGCAGTCATGGCTGAACAGCGTTAGCATCGGTGTAAATCTCAGCCTCTTTCTGTTGAGATTTCCCAAAGAATCAAGCAGAAAATCAAACATTTGGAAAATTGATTATTTGCTTCTTACTCAAGTCAGAAAGCAAACATGCGCAGCAGATTGGCTACCTCAGGCATCACCATGCAATAATGTGGAGGGAAAAACCAAAAATAAATAATAATGCTTGAAATGAATACACTGATCGCTCTGATGCACTGTTCTGAGGTATACAAAACAAGTCAGGCCAGTATGTGTAATTCACAAGTTTTACTGATTTTTCCTTTTGGACAAGGATGGTGGGTGGAACAGGAACTGGTTGGTCTGATGCAATACCTGTTAGTGCCTCTCTGGTATTCCTAACCAGAGACCACAAGAACAAGCACACAAAAGCACCTCAAGATGGCAGAGTCCTGAAAACATACACAAAACTACTCAAGTTTACTGGTAGTCACAGCTGCCAGGTGACTATTCTGGAGGAGAAATTGTTCCACAAGACGGCCTGCAGTCACTGCTGTGGCAAGATTAGCTTGAGGGAGTGAGAGGGAACAAATGTAGGAAGACATGCTCGTTTCCCATTGATAAGGTCTTGGCAACACCGCCCATCTGACCCAAGGTGACCTGCCACTAATTGACTGTCCTTCATTGCTGGGCCAGTAGCCAAAATCACAGAATTGTTGAGTTTCAGAAGGAGGCCATTCAGTTAACTGTGTCTGGCTGCTTGAACGTATTATCTCAGTGCAAATCTCCTGCATTCTCCCCAGTAATGTTGCACATTATTTAAATGGAAACAATAGTCCAAAGCCCTTTTGAAAGTCTCATTGAACTGGTCACACATCCAGAAGTGAGAATTCATCAAGTGGCTGACCTAAACTCAATGGGCCAAAGGTCCTCTTCTGTCTGTTTTGATTCAATGAAGAGTCCTGGGCTTTATCAACGCTGTCTGTTTGAAAGGTTAAAACAGGTTTTGAGATCTTTCCGGGTCTGTCAGCCTGGAGACTGCTGAAACAAAACTGCTTATGTGCTGGCGTGGATATTTTTTCTGTGAATCGGACCAATTTGCAGCCACTGTCCAACAGCCTTTCTCTGGATTGTAAATCTTAAATTAGTAAACACATCAGCAATTGTCCCAGTAGCTGGCTTGTTTGGACATTTAGCTTAAATCACATGATTTCTTGGAAAACCTGATGATGAAAAAGGTTTCTGACCCTTTCAAAAAAAAGTCACCTTCACAAAACTAAAAACAAAAAAAAACAACAATTGCTGGAGCTACTCAATGGGTGTGGCAGCATCTGTGGAGAGAACGCACAATGACCTTTCTTCAGAACTCACGGAGTCCATTTAATTCTACTTTAGAACACAAGTTCCCAATTAACAACAATGTATTAGAAATCTTCACAACAAAGAGAATAGTGCTTTAGATAATCGCATTGGACGAAGGATGAAGCGATAACTAGGAGGTTTTGAAAGAGGTCAGCGTAGGCCTAAAATGGAACATATTTGGGGACTGATTGGGGGAAGGTAGCTAGTGTAATGCTTGAGAGTGTAGTTGAAGGAGGGATTGCATACAAACATTGAACAAAAGCAGGCCGCTCAGCCCTTTGATCCTGCCCCACGATTCAATAAGATCATGGCTGATTTGATTTTAAGCTCAACTCTGTATTCCTGCACATTCCTGATAATCTTTCATCCCCTTGGAAATCAAAGATTTATCTGTCTCAGCCTTAATTATATTTAAATTAAACTCCATTTATTGTGATAGCTTCCTAATGCTGGACATGTCAGACAGTAGTTTACACTTCAGAACAAGCTTGGTGCTGTAAATGAAAGATTAGCTATTCTGGCATGAAAAACATCCATCCAGGTGTTTGCTGTGTATAAACAGATAGATGGTGAGAAGCCAGTGTGTCTTTCTGGCACGCACTGACAATTAGGCACCCTGCAGGTATGTGTCAGTCATCCTTCATTAAGGAATCTTTAAAACAGAAGCATAATCCATATTAGTCTTCAGCTGCAAGAAAGAATATCAGCAGACCTGCTTCAACTGTTCAAATCCACACGCATGGCCCTTTTCACCCTGTCTGTAGTACTCCAGCTGTTAACAGCACTGTAAATGAAATCAACTTTATTTCTAACTGTGCTGTAAATGCAACTTTGACAAAACTGCATTCCTCAAATTCGGAATTGTTATGTTTCCTCAATATCCAACACCCTTACATTGCTGAGATAACAAGGTGTAGAGCTGGTTGAACACAGCAGGCCAAGCAGCATGAGAGGAGCAGGAATGCTGACGTTTCAGGCCTGGACCCTTCTTCAGAAATGGGGGATCTGAAATAAATAGGGAGAGAGGGCGAGGCGGTTAGAAGATAGATAGGGGAGACGATAGGTGGAGAGGAGACAGACCGGTCAAAGAGGCGGGGATGGAGCCAGTAAAGGTGAGTGTAGGTGGTGAGTTAGGGAGGAGATAGGTCAGTCCAGGGAGGACAGACAGGTCAAGGGGGTGGGATGAGGTTAGTAGGTAGGAGATGGAGATGGGGCTTGAGGCAGGAGGAGGGGACAGGTGGGAGGAAAGACAGGTTAGGGAGGCGGGTACGAGCTGGGCTGGTTTTGGGATGCGGTAGTGGGATGGGAGATTTTGAAGCTTGTGAAGTCCACATTGATACCATTGGGCTGCAGGGTTCTTCACACGTTTGAAAATTTCTCCTCTCCTTACTGCATCCCAAAACCAGCTCAGCTCATCCCTGCTTCCCTAATCTGTCCTTCCTCCCACCTATCCCCTCCTCCCACCTCAAGCCCCACCCCTATCTCCTACCAATTAACCTCATCCCGCCCCCTTGACCTGTCTGTCCTCCCCGGACTGACCTATCTCCTCCCTACCTCTCCATCTACACTCACCTTTACTGGCTCCATCCCCGCCTCTTTGAACTGTCTGTCTCCTCTCCACCTATTTTCTCCCCTATCCATCTTCTATCCACCTCCCCCTCTCTCCCTATTTATTTCAGATCCCCCTTCCCTTTCCCCATTCCTGAAGAAGGGTCTAGGCCCGAAACATCAGCTTTCCTGCTCCTCTGATGCTGCTTGGCCTGCTGTGATCATTCAGCTCCACACCTTATTATCTCTGATTCTCCAGCATCTGCAGTTCCTACTATCTCTGAAACCCTTACATTGCTGGTTGTGCCTGAATCCCTCCTTAAACTTCTCCACTTCTCTCTGTTTCCTCCTCATAACTTACTTCTTTGGCCATGCTTTTGGTCACCTTCCCTAATATTTTATAGGATTCAGCATCAGATGTTGTTTGATCAACATTTTGTTGTTGATATTGTAAAACGTATCAAAGACATGATAGAAATGCATATTCCATTTTTGTAGCACTTAGTACAGCCCTGATCTCTGTCCCTTTTGCTCATAATTGCTGGTAGGTTTTCTCTTGTTTGTGTCCTACTGCCTGGAAATCCTATCATCATTGCTATGTCCTCGTTTGAAATTCTGTCTCCTTCATCAAGATTAGGGTCACCTCTAACCCCTTCCAAATACAATTCTACCTGCTTTCCATGTGCCAATGTTGAGAGGTTCCTTGCATGTAGTATCATATCGTAAGTATCTATTCAATGGAAGGAGTTGCTGACTTAATATTCTTGGAAGATGGTGTCATTGGCCTCATTACATGCCTCAACCCCCATTGGACCAACACAGGATATATAGCACTTGTGAGCAGGCTGTCAGTGTTTGCTTGAAGGTCTCAGCTTTTGCTTGCTTCTTTCACCTTGGTCAGAAGATTGTGAGCTCAGACCATACTTCAGGACCCTGAGCATGTAATGCAGGTTGATACTATGGTGCTGAGCTGAAATACTGGAGGTGCAAGCCTTTGAATAAAGTGTCAAATCAACACAGATTATATTGTCATTGTTGCTAGTTGTCGGACTTGTTACGTGCAAATTGGCTGTTGTATTTCCTACATTAAAAAAATAACTAGACTTAAAAAGTATTTAATTGGCTGTAAGGCATTTTGGGCAATCTGGTTTCATAGAAAGTGATCTATGAATGCAGGCTCACTATTTTCTTTCTTGATTATTGTGTGTCAGTACCTTACTTGTAACATACAAGTCATTAATGGGTTTAATGGGTCTATTTCAGGTATCGTACAAAGCATTCGTGTGTTGGTTATAGACACATTTCAGCCAAGAGCTACACAATCTATTGTCCCTATATTTCAGGACATGTGTTTTTGATTTTTTTATCCTGTACAAATTAACCAGAACATTTGGAATCTAAACATAGACAATGCAAGTTGACATTTATGATTTAAACACTGAAATGTTTCTGATGATCCAAAATCAATTTCTGTAGAAAATTAAAATGTTGTCTGTGCTGTTTCAACTTTTATAAAGAACACTACTGCTGTAACTATACAAGTTATTGAGAGCTAGTGTCCAACACTTACGAATAATTACTTAAATATTGTGATGCTGGATTGTAATTTCACAATACACCACCATCTGCAAGTTCCCCTCCAAGCCATTCACCATCCTGATTTGGAGATCTGTTGCCGTTCCTTCACCATCACTGGGTTAAAATCCTGGCATTTCCTCCCTCAAGGGAACTGTGAGTCAACCTCCAGCATGTGGACTGCAGTGGCTCAAAAAGGAAGCTCATCACTACCTTCTCAAGGGCAGCTAGGAGTGGGCATAAATACTGGCCAGCCAGTGACACCCATGTCCCATGAGTAAATAAAAAATTAATACACCAGGCAAAAAGAGACCAGGAGATTGTGTCAACCTTGGCTTAGTTGGTAGTGCATTTGGCTTTGAATCAAAAGGTTCTTAATTGCATAACAGTCCAGAACTCGAACACAGAATATAGAACATTGAACAGTACAGCACAGATCAGGCCCTTCGGCCCACGATGTTGTGCTGACATTTTGTCCTACTCTAAGATCAAACTAACCTGCATACCCTTCATTTTACTATCATGCATACTGTAGCTGACACTCCAGTGCCCAATGGAGGGAGTGCTGCACCTTCTGAAGTAATGTTTCAGATGAGATGTCAAAGCAAGGCCCCACTTGTCTGTGTGTGTAAAAGATACGCTAGTGTTATTTTTAAGAAGAGCAGTTTCCTGGCCAATGTTTATTCATCAATCAACATCACAAAAACAAAACAGACCATCAGATTATCATATTGCTGTTTGTGGGAGATCACTGAATGTATATGGCTGCTGAGTTTTATAACAATACAACGGTGACAGCACAGAGGACTTCATGAGCTGTACATGTTTTCAGACGCTCATTGGTTATGAGAACAAAGAACAAAGAACAAAGAAAGTTACAGCACAGGAACAGGCCCTTCAGCCCTCCAAGACTGTGCCGATCACAATCCTCTGTCTAAACCTGTCATCTATTTTCTAAGGGTCTATATCCCTTTGCTCCCTGCCCAGATATGTCTTAAAAGACGCTATCGTGTCTGCGTCTACCACTTCCGCTCGCAACGCGGTCCAGGCACCCACCACCCTCTGCGTAAAGAACTTTCCACGTATATCTCCCATAAAAACTTTCCTCCTCTCACTTTGAACTCATGACCCCTAGTAACTGAGTCCCCAACTCTGGGAAAAAGCTTCTTGCTATCCACCTTGTTTATACCCCTCATGATTTTGTTGACCTCAATCAGGTCCCCCCTCAACCTCCAGCTTTCTAATGTAACTAATCCTAATCTACTCAACCTCTCTTCAAAGCTAGCGCCCTCCATACCAGGCAACATCCTGGTCAAGGTCCTCTGCACCCTCTCCAAAGCATCGACATCCATTTGGTAATGTGGCTGAACCAAAGTCTTATACAACTGTAATATCTTTGGATTGTGGGAGAAAACCAGGCAGAAACCCATACAGACATGGGGAGAACACGCAAACACCACACAGACAGTCATCCAGGGCTAGAATCAAACCTGGGGACCCTGGCACTGAGAGCCAGTAGTACTAACCACTGCGTCACCTGTCATAAAAACTGTTCTTCAGGCAAGGAAAACGATTGACTTTCCTGGTCTGGCCTATGCAAGGCACCACACATACACCAGTCATTGGGTCACACAGCATAGAAACAGGCTCTTCAGCCCACCATGTCTATGCCAATCAACAAATACCAACCTATACTAATCCCATTTACTTGTAATTAGACATAGCTGACATAGTCCCAGCATAGTCATCCAGTCGCTTCTTAAATGTGAGTACACCTGCCTCCATCACCCTTTTACCAATGTGGCTGACGGTCCTCTTAATGCAGCTGAGTAAGCCATTTAGTTGTAGCAACTATCAAAAAGTCTCAAAAAAAAATCTGTCAAACCACCTGGCATTGACCTAGGAACCAGAAATGACAACTGCAAATTAAGCCTCATTGACCCTGCAAAGCCCTCCTTACCAACACTTTGGGGTTAGTTCTGAAACTGGAAGAGCTGCCTCATAGACTTTCAAACAGCAGCCTGAATTAGTCACACTCATGGAATCATACCTTATACACAGTGTCAAAGACAAGACCATCACCATCACCAATCTATGTAGGTCTGGTCCCACTGACAAGACAGAGCCAGCAGTACTGTTGGGAGGGAGTTGTCCTGTGAACCCTCAATTTTGACTCCGGCATCAAATCAAACAGGAACAATAAATTACCTTATACTGCCTCTCCTTTTCCTTAGCATATAGTGCTCCCATACTGAACAAGGGGACAGAACATCCTTCATGCATGGCACAGAGGAGTTGGTGGTGTGACTCTCCTGTGTTTTGTAGCACAAGGGAAGCTTGTGATTGTGCGTCAGTCACTTTGTCTATAGGACATCATCGCAGTACAATGTCTCAGGCTACCCATTATCAGCCAGGCTTTGCTGCATTTTAACATGGACTGCTTCGGTGTCTGAAGAATTGCAAATAGTGATGAACATCGGCAAACATCCCCACTTCTGCCCTGACAGAGTCACATAGCACAGTATCAAATCCTTCTGTCCAACTCATCCATGCCGAACATGTTCCCAAACTAAAATAGTCCCACTTGCCTGTGTTTGGTCCATAGCTGTCCAAACCTTTCCTATTCATGTATTTATCCAAAGATCTTTTAAATGTTGTAATTGTACCTGCATCCACCACTTCCTCTGGCAGTTCATTCCATACACAAACCATCTTCTGTGTAAAAATGTTGCCGCTCATGTCCTTTTTTAACTTTGGCCTCTCACCTTAAAAATATGTCCGTAGTTTTGAATTCCCTATCCAAGGCAAAAGACCTTTGCTATTCACCTTATGTATGCCCCTCATGATTTTATAAACCTTTATAAGGTCACCCTTAACTTCCATGACTCCAATGAAAGAACATAGAACATAGAACATTACAGCACAGTACAGGCCCATCGGCCCTCGATGTTGCGCCGACCTGTCATACCGATCTCAAGCCCAGCTAACCTACGCTATTCCATGTACGTCCATATGCTTGTCCAATGATTACTTAAATGTACCTAAAGTTGGCGAATCTACTACCGTTGCAGGCAAAGCGTTCCATTCCCTTACTACTCTCCAAGTAAAGAAACTATCTCTGACATCTGTCCTATATCTTTCACCCCTCAATTTAAAGCTATGCCCCCTTGTGCTTGCCGTCACCATCCTAGGAAAAAGGGTGGATATGGAGAGCCTATCTAACCCTCTGATTATTTTATATGTTTCAATTAAGTCACCTCTCAACCTTCTTCTCTCTAATGAAAACAGCCTCAAGTCCCTCAGCCTTTCCTCGTAAGACCTTCCCTCCATACCAGGCAACATCCGAGTAAATCTCCTCTGCACCCTTTCCAAAGCTTCCACATCCTTCTTATAATGCGGTGACCAGAACTGTACACAATACTCCAAGTGCGGCCGCACCAGAGTTTTGTACAGCTTCACCATAACCTCTTGGTTCCGGAACTCGATCCCTCTATTAATAAAAGCTAAAACACTGTATGCCTTCTTAACAGCCCTGTCAACCTGGGTGGCAACTTTCACGGATCTGTGTACATGGACACCGAGATCTCTCTGCTCATCTACACTACTAAGAATCTTACCATTAGCCCAGTACTTTGCCTTCTGGTTACTCCTAAGTGCTATATAAATATGTAAAGAAATGTTTACCTGAATTCTTCAAAGCAAAATAGTTGAGGCCAGTTAACTGGGAGTGAGTGGACCTCAAGGAATAGCTACAATGGGTTGAATCGCTTTCCTTCACTTTAGTCTTTCCTTATGCCATTGCCACTGGGATTTGTTTGTTTCAAGGCTTCCTAGATCTTCTGGTGCAGCTATGGTTATTAAACATACCAGAAATTAAAGTTTCACTGACATTCACTGTGGTTTATACACACTTACATTGTGTTCCTATGTTCAAACAGAGATAATAATTCAAACAAGGCCTATCTTGACATCGTGCGCAGTCAACTACATTTTCCAAATTAGTTCCAGTTGCCAAGACGAGATGCTTGCTAGGCAGCAGTGAGATGCTTGCTAACATGGGATATTGCTGGTTAATGACCTCATTAATGAGGTGAAATTCAGTGATATTATGTAGCTTCTGTTCTGCCACCACAGCGAGGAACTAGATGCTGTGAATTCCTGTCATGAAAGTTCAAGCGGGTACTTGGCCACTCCAGCTTGCAGCTTGTTCTCAGGACCACCATCATGGACATTTGGGAACAAAGCCTGAGGGTGTACTCTAGAACACCAGCTGCATGCACCCCCTGTCCACAGACTCTGACACCTGGCAGCCCTTCGGGACTGTCACTGCACCTCTCTGATCTATGTAGGATGCTTCCACATTTCAAAGCTGAACCTCAGTGCACTCCTACAACTAGCAATGCAATGTTGCTGCAGGGACACTGTGGATGCAGGGACAGACACAAAGCTCATGGCTGGGCCAAGCTGCACTGCAGGGCTGTTCCCTCTCTCTCGGTGGTCATTTCCTTCGAGCCAACTGAATGCTCACAGAGTCCTTGCCTCACCTTGCCTTTCAGCACTTTCCCCTCATCCAGAGACACAGGCTCACATTCTTCTGACCTGCCTTGTGTTTTAGCACAGACTCAAAGCTAGGAAGCTTACCATGGTTGTCAGCAGTCTTCAGTCACATGAAAGGAGATACCTTCCACCCAGGGGGCCCTGGTACAATAAGACAAGGGCAGCCTCTGATACTAGTCCAGGGTCTTGGACATGGTTAGTTAGCCACTTTGGATACTCAGGGTTAGAGTACTCTCTTCATAAAAGGTCAGGGGCCGAATGTTGGGCAGTCCACTACCTGTCTTGGTTCTTTTTGCCCTGTTATGGGCTCCTTTCTCTTGCAATGAGAAGCAAGAGAGGGATTGAGTAGGATGAAAATGGATTGCATAGCTGGTTGTGCTGCTGCAGATGCAGGATAAGTGTAAGATATCCCAGTTGAGTGAGTAGAAAATGCAGAGACCATGCAGGGTTAGTGTTGGATGTTGAGGTGGGTGAGGGAAGATGTTGAAGACTACACAGAGCATGTTGGAGCATGAGGCCGGATCGGAGGACTGTGTAGTAGACTTTGTGTGAGAAAGCAGAGAGAAGGTGATGGCTGTTACCCTGGCAAAGTGGTGAAGGCCATTGTCCTTCTTCGTATAATATTGGCCATTCCTGCAGGTGGCTGAGATTTCACTTACCTGGAGGGGAACCCTGACCCAAGATGGCAGGGTCTGGCATTATGGCTTCCATTGCTGGTCTTGGAGGTAGAGGACAGCCCTCTTTTGTGCCACCCCATCAATCAGGCCTTCCTAGTCCCTGCCCACAAAGCAAAGCTCAAATTTCCCCTTCTCTGCCATGTCTGGGGCAAATGTCAGTCATCCCGTGGGCCCCCTCTAGACACAGTGCTTGTCCAGGTGCACAACTATATTTAAAGGTAAAACCAATGCCGGGGATGGCAGGATATCCTGGAGGTGGCAAGTTGTTCTGGGTATATAAGTGAGGGAGAAACAGTTTTCATCCAGCTCTACACCTTGTTACCTGAGTATGTGAGTGAGGGAGAAACGGTTTTCATCCAGCTCTACACCTTGTTATCTGGGTATGTGAGTGAGGAAGAAACGGTTTTCATCCAGCTCTACACCTTGTTATCTGGGTACGTGAGTGGTAGAATCTGGCTAAGATTCAACAAGAACAATATCATTGGCCCTGTGTAGGTAGTCAGTGGGGCGAGGTTGGGGGCGACACAGCAAGAAGTATCACCAGGCTTCATGGAAAATTTCTCTCCTCGAAACTTGACAAAATTGACACATATCCAAAAAAAAATGGAGATTCAGCGCCAAGAGTCTGTATGACGTAGAGTTGAAATGACAATACTTCCACATCTCATGTAGATTTCACAATTAGCTGTTCTTGTCTTGTATGTGAGTTTTTCTAATTTATGTTTGTTGTTGTCATGGTAATCTACCACACCTTCTTTATCCAGGTGTATTTTTGTGTGTGTTCTGTGCACAGCTGGAGAATTATGCAGTTCCTGGAGTGGCTTCTGTTTCTCTTTAATGTTGCTCTATTCAATGACTTTATAGGATCAAGATTCACAGCATACTTTGCACACTTCTGCAGGGTAACCATCTACTTGGGTTAAGGTGTATGACTCTGACCTTCTCTCCTATACAGAGCTCTGCATTTGCATATCAGTCATGAATCAACTTCTGAGAATTTTGTCCTGAGAACTTGGACAGGTGATGGCTTGACACACTTGTCCTGACTTGAGCCAGTATATGGAATTGTAGCTTTTATATGCAACATGGTAATATGAAGATCCTGTTCTGTCACCCTGCGCTTCATGATAAGTGGTTTAACTAATCAAACCATTTATTTGGTGAGATCATTGCATCTGGGTTTGTGTGGTGAGGCTGTCACATGGTTTTTAACCCCATTTAATACGTGTCCCTGAGTGGGTACCTATATATTGTGGTCTATTGTCAGGTATGATTGCTTTAAGTGTACCAAGCAGACAGACTGGTGCAATAATTTTGGCTGCTACTCGTGCACTTAAGTGTCCCTTAACTATCTAACAATTGAAAATTTGGAAAGGTAGTCAGCAACTCAGTGAAAATGTTTGCTGTGTGTGTTGAACATAATTGTTGTGATTCTGGATATCTCCTTTTAAGTTTCTTATGACAAGGTATATTTGTTGTAACTCTGGTACTGACTTATTGTGAGTATTCTTAGCCTTTCCTTCTGCAGTTGGTAGCTTAAGTGATTTTATTAATGGTGACAATGTTGAGGTCTGTACATGCTGGTAGTCCTGTTGTTGCTAGTTTATTCTTGTCCACGTTGTGGTTTCCATACCAAATTGCCTTGGCTGCATTTCATCATCAATGTACCAGTGTGATGAATGGGTGACCATTAAGGGGAGGCAATGGCTGAGTGGTATTATTGCTGGACTGTTAATCCAGAGGCCCAGATAATGTTCTGGGGATGCAGGTTCAAATACTGTTACAGCAGATGGTAGAATTTGAATTCAGCAAAATATCTGGAATTAAGAATCTAATGATGACCATGAACGAACTATCAATTGTTGGGGAAAAACCCACCTGGTTCACTAATGTCTGCTGGGAAGGAAATCTGCAATCCTTACCTGGTCTGGCCTACATGTGACTCCAAACCCATAGCAATTTGGTTGACCCTAAGCTGCCCTCTGGGCAATAAATGCTGCCTGGTCAGCAACACTCTCATTCTGTGAATGAATAAAAACAAACATTTATATGCAGTTACTTTTCCTATTGCAGGCTGCACCTCCAATGATTCAGGTACCAACCCTCTGGAATGCTGACTGGTCGGATTAGCTCCTTTGTTGTATTTGGGCATATGACATTCACTGTAGCAAAACCATCTAACTTTTTGGAATTTATTCACACAATAGACTCAACATTGTAGCGGAGGAGGCTTACTCCTGGCTAAGCAGTCAGAGAACAACCAGCAAAGAAAAGATCTGTCCTGCAACAGTAACCGGTATTGGACAGCACTAACGTTCTTAGACAGCAGTTACGGGCCATGGGTGACAGTAATGGGCTGTGGGCAGCAGTAACAGGATGACAGTGGGATTTCTGTCCACTCTGGAGTTGCTGGCCAATCTGTTAGATTGGCACCTTGAATGGTCCCAGCAGTGCCGCAGATCTGTGTGGTCATTGCCAGTACTGCAAGTAGACTCATGACATAGGCAGACATTGTTCTCACAGTGAAATAAATCATTGGAGTATTGTGCAGGTAGAGTTTGCTGACCTGATGGAGTTGGGGTTGATTTGGAATAGAGGTGGGTGGGAAGAAAGAGGAGGTTTACTACTTTATCAGCAGGTACCCCCAAGGGGTAGAAGGTGCCCTGTAAAGATTGTATAGTTATGTCCTTTGTCATGATGTTTTTATACGTTTTTACAAAAGGGTGCCCACTCCCACTCATCTGTTTTATGGAATGAGCAGTGTGATGTTTTGGTAAGTCAAGGTTTTGACAAGCTAAGTTGACTCATTTATTTATATATGGTGGTTGGGCTTCAAAGTTTGGTACCGAGCCACCTTCTGTATTCTGGGGGTGAGCTTGGGAGTGGGTGGGATGGTAGTGGACTTGACACCCATACTCAGCCCCACATTGAAAGCCCAAAGTTTCACATTCAAAATTTGGAAAGCCTGTTTATCATCACGTTATATATTCTTCTATGCAGAGTTTTGACCCTTATATCTTGGAACCAGATTTTCTGCACAGCAGGCCCAGTGAACTTTTGCACTGCACTAACTTTCAAGGGTGTTGGAATGCAGGACTGCTTTGGAGTGGGTGCAACAGACTGCACTTTCCATGTAGCTTGCTTGCTTTCTGCATCCTGGCTACTGCGCCAAAACTGATAGGAAGTTTCATTGCAGCAAGGCCATTAATAGAGTCTTTGTGGAAAGTCAGCCTTGAAAATATTCAATGACCTAGCTACCATAGCTCTCTGGGGAAGGGATTTGCAATACCAATCGACCCTTTGAGAGCAGAAACTCTTCCTCAACTACTTTTTATTCAGAAACTGTATCCTTTGAATTCTACTTTCCTGACGAGGGGAGAAGTCCTCTCAGCATCTAACCTGTCGAGCCCCATTAGAATCTTATAACTTTTGTAAGAATCACCTCTCATTCTTCCAATGGGTATAGTCTGAACCTGCTTGAACATTACTTGTAAAACAAACCTATCATCCCAGGATTTAACCCAGTGAACCTTGCATTCAATACAAGCATGTCTCTGCTTCAGTAAGTTGACCAACTGTACACAATGCTGTATATATGGTCTCAATCACGTATTGCACAAAAGACTATATTGAATACTCCTGGCCCTGCAGATGAAATCCACTATTCCTTTTGCCTTTGTAATCACTTGATGTATCTGCCTAATGATCTTTTTGAGATTCGTGTACTTCAGCACCCTGCAGGCTCCCTCCGTTTAAATCGTGTTTTGGTTTACTATCCTACCAGCGAAAATGGATGACCTGTACTCCTGCCAAAGATTTTCCGACAAACTTAAAGTATCAATATCCCTTTACAGAATCGCTCTATCCTTCTCAGAGCATGCTTTTCTGCCTACCTTTGTACCATTAGAAAATTTGGTCTGTAATACACAGTCGATCAGTATGACAGATCGGCACAACATCGAGGGCTGAAGGGCCTGTACTGTGCTGTAATGTTCTATGTATTCTGATCACTTCATCCAAGTTCAATTGGTATACATCGTAAACAATGAGAATCCAGCACTTGTCCTTCTGGGATTCTACTTGTTACAGTTGGTCATCCTTAAAATTGTCTTTTTATTCTCTTTTTGCTGTAGGTTAATAAATCTTCCATCTATGCTAACATATGCTAAATAAGATTGAAAGTTATGTTATAAGGCATCTTTCAGATTCCTAAGTAACCTACATCTACTGGTTACCATTATTTGTTCTACTTGTTATATCCTCAAAGACCTCCAATAAATTTCTCAAAAATGGTTGTCCTTTCACAGAACCAAGTTAATGTTGCTGATTGTAGTGTGATTTTTTGATTGTCCTGGCTCTAACTACTCAATCGTGTATTCTAGCACTTCCCCACTGACAGACAATTAATTTCTTGCTTTCTGTCACCAGGCTTTCTTGAAAAGGAATGTCACATTTACAGTTTTCCAAACTGCTGGGACATTTCCAGAATCTGGGCAATTTTGCAGGATTATAAATAATGCATGCAACAACTCTACAGCCAGTTCTAAGATATTTAAATGCAGTCCATTAAACATGTCAGCCTTAAGTTCAATTAGATTTCCCGTTATCTTTTCTCTAGTAATTGGGTTAATCCAAGTTCTTCCTCTTCTTTATGCACCTTGATTGTCAACTGTTCTTGGGATACTGCTTGTACAGACACATACAAAATACTTTTTACAAAGCCTTAGCCATTTCCTCATTCTCCGTTAATAATTCCAGACTCATCTTGTGAGGATCATGTTCCCCTTCTATAAACTTGCTGGTTTTATATTTCTTCTTAGTTTCTGTTATGCTCTGACGTTCCCTCTCATTTTCTTACTAATGATCCTTTGCTGGTTTCTAACATTTTACTAATTTTCTGGGTTACCACCATGCTTAGTCCAATTGTACTGTTTCTTTTCCAATTTGATGCCATACATGAGTTGTTCAATCAGCCACTGATGGTAAATCCTTCTGGTGGTCTCTGCCTTCCTGAATGGAACATTTCTTTATGGAGGGGATTGTTATGAAATATTTCTTGTCACTGCTTCTGCCACTGCTTCTCTACCTGTTAATCTATTTACCCAGTCCCACATTAGTTAGTTCCACCTTCATATAATTGTCATTGCCTTTATTTAGTTTTAAGGCACTAATTCTGGACCCACATTTCATATTCTCAAACTGAATGTCAACTTGCATTACATTATGTTCACTTCTGCCTGTTGGATCCTTTACTACGAGGTATTTAAATAATTTTGTCACATTACACATTACTAGGTACAAAACAGCCTGCCTGGTAGGCTCCAGAATGTATTACTTTGGGAAACTGTCCTGAGTACACTCAATGAACTAACCCCTCAGTCTACCTTTGCCACTTTGCTTTGTCCAATCAATATGAAGATTATTGCAGTACCTTGCTTGAAATCCCCACAATTTCTTGATGTACCTTTTGTGCTACCTTTAGGGGGATTATAATCTTCTTTCCTTTTCTATTCCTTATCTCCACCCAAACTGATTCTAAATCTTGAACTTCTGAACAAAGATCACTTCTCACTATTGTGCTGGTCTTCTCTTTCATTAACAGAGCTTTCCCTTTTGCTTTTTCTTCCTTTGCATATGTCCAAAATGACACATATTATTAAATATTCAACTTTCCACCTTTCTCCAACTTTCTCACCCTGCACGCATTAAAAATTATAGTGACTATCAAATCATAAACATTTATTTCTATTTATGCTATCAACGTTTCCATCTTGTTACAAATTCTGTAACTATTTAATCTAAAGGACTTTAAATCTGTCTTTTAAACAATTTTTTTTGCCTAATCTGACCTTATTTGTTAGCCCATTCTTACCTCCGTCCCTTCCTTTTCCACCGGATTATCCGTATCATTACCCTGTACTAGTTAAGCTAAAAATATAACTTATCTTCCCCAGGACGTCTTGGGTTCGAGGCAACATTCCTACCTGTGGGCTAGAACTCACAGTTCAAGAAATCTGAGGCTGGATGAACACAGCAGGCCAAGCAGCATCTCAGGAGCACAAAAGCTGACGTTTCGGGCCTAGACCCTTCATCAGAGAGGGGGATGGGGTGAGGGTTCTGGAATAAATAGGGAGAGAGGGGGAGGCGGACCAAAGATGGAGAGAAAAGAAAATAGGTGGAGAGAGTATAGGTGGGGAGGTAGGGATGGGATAGGTCAGTCCAGGGAAGACGGACAGGTCAAGGAGGTGGGATGAGGTTAGTAGGTAGATGGGGGTGCGGCTTGGGGTGGGAGGAAGGGATGGGTGAGAGGAAGAACAGGTTAGGGAGGCAGAGACAGGTTGGACTGGTTTTGGGATGCAGTGGGTGGAGGGGAAGAGCTGGGCTGGTTGTGTGGTGCAGTGGGGGGAGGGGACGAACTGGGCTGGTTTAGGGATGAGGTGGGGGAAGGGGAGATTTTGAAACTGGTGAAGTCCACATTGATACCATTAGGCTGCAGGGTTCCCTGGCGGAAAATGAGTTGCTGTTCCTGCAACCTTCGGGTGGCATCATTGTGGCACTGCAGGAGGCCCATGATGGACATGTCATCTAAAGAATGGGAGGGGGAGTGGAAATGGTTTGCGACTGGGAGGTGCAGTTGTTTGTTGCGAACTGAGTGGAGGTGTTCTGCAAAGCGGTCCCCGAGCCTCCGCTTGGTTTCCCCAATGTAGAGGAAGCCACACCGGGTACAGTGGATGCAGTATACCACATTGGCAGATGTGCAGGTGAACCTCTGCTTAATGTGGAATGTCATCTTGGGGCCTGGGATAGGGGTGAGGGAGGAGGTGTGGGGACAAGTGTAGCATTTCCTGCGGTTGCAGGGGAAGGTGCCCGGTGTGGTGGGGTTGGAGGGCAGTGTGGAGCGAACAAGGGAGTCACGGAGAGAGTGGTCTCTCCGGAAAGCAGACAGGGGTGGGGATGGAAAAATGTCTTGGGTGGTGGGGTCGGATTGTAGATGGCGGAAGTGTCGGAGGATGATGCGTTGTATCCGGAGGTTGGTGGGGTGGTGTGTGAGAACGAGGGGGATCCTCTTTGGGCGGTTGTGGCGGGGGCGGGGTGTGAGGGATGTGTTGCGGGAAATACGGGAGACGCGGTCAAGGGCGTTCTCGATCACTGTGGGGGGAAAGTTGCGGTCCTTGAAGAACTTGGACATCTGGGATGTGCGGGAGTGGAATGTCTTATCATGGGAGCAGATGCGGCGGAGGCGGAGGAATTGGGAATAGGGGATGGAATTTTTGCAGGAGGGTGGGTGGGAGGAGGTGTATTCTAGGTAGCAGTGGGAGTCGGTGGGCTTGAAATGGACATCAGTTACAAGCTGGTTGCCCGAGATGGAGACTGAGAGGTCCAGGAAGGTGAGGGATGTGCTGGAGATGGCCCAGGTGAACTGAAGGTTGGGGTGGAAGGTGTTGGTGAAGTGGATGAACTGTTCGCTCGAACCCCACCACACCCGGCACAATGTGGTATACTGCATCCACTGTACCCGGTGTGGCTTCCTCTACATCGGGGCAACCAAGCAGAGGCTCGGGGACCGCTTTGCAGAACACCTCCGCTCAGTTCGCAAAAAACAACTGCACCTCCCAGTCGCAAACCATTTCCACTCCCCCTCCCATTCTTTAGATGACATGTCCATCATGGGCCTCCTGCAGTGCCACAATGATGCCACCCGAAGGTTGCAGGAACAGCAACTCATTTTCCGCCAGGGAACCCTGCAGCCTAATGGTATCAATGTGGACTTCACCAGTTTCAAAATCTCCCCTTCCCCCACCTCATCCCTAAACCAGCCCAGTTCGTCCCCTCCCCCCACTGCACCACACAACCAGCCCAGCTCTTCCCCTCCACCCACTGCATCCCAAAACCAGTCCAACCTGTCTCTGCCTCCCTAACCTGTTCTTCCTCTCACCCATCCCTTCCTCCCACCCCAAGCCGCACCCTCATCTACCTACTAACCTCATCCCACCTCCTTGACCTGTCCGTCTTCCCTGGACTGACCTATCCCCTCCCTACCTCCCCACCTATACTGTCTCCACCTATCTTCTTTTCTCTCCATCTTCGGTCCGCCTCCACCTCTCTCCCTATTTATTCCAGAACCCTCACCCCATCCCCCTCTCTGATGAAGGGTCTAGGCCCGAAATGTCAGCTTTTGTGCTCCTCAGATGCTGCTTGGCCTGCTGTGTTCATCCAGCCTCACATTTCATTATCTTGGATTCTCCAGCATCTGCAGTTCCCATTATCTCTGATACTATTTAAACTCACAGTTCAAGGCCCACTTTGGCCCTTGATACCCATGGAAGATGTGTCATAGCCCAGTCAAGCAGGTTGGTTATCGATCTGTCATATCCTTCTGATATGCCTAGAAAGGAGACTCTGCTTGTTAGCCAGAAATGTGTGATAGTTGTAACAGCCAATGTTAAAAGACTGTATGCACAGGTTCTTGACATGAGCAAGTGTCACCTTCATTCCCAGAGATTACTACGCATATTACCTCTCATTACCATTTAATCTACTCCAACTGTTTATAAAGAGAAGAAAGCTAGGAACTCGCATCTCTGTTCACTGAATTAACACGTCCATGCTTCTGCTGTTATATACTGCTGGTGGTCTCTGGCTCCCTCTCTCAGATTACTAATTTTTGTAAAAGACCAGCACCTCCTCCTACATTGCACCTAATTCTCCAATTTACCTAATTTCTGCAAGCTTGCACTCATTTATGACTCGCTTCATCTGGAACTTAGCTCTTTTGCCCATGTTTGTGTCAAAATTCTGATGAGTTCAGGAATCAATGTAGACTCCAAATTGAATGTCAGTGAGCAGGATATTGCTTAGATGGTGGTGTTCGATAGTGCTATCCCTGATCCTTTACACCACTTTGCTGGTTATTTAAGTTAGATTGATGGGTGTTAATTGAGCACAGTAGATTTAACCTGCTTTTTGTGTACAGATCATATCTGGGCAATTTTACACATTGTTGGGTGAATGCTGCTGATGTAGCTGTACCAGAAGAGCTAGGCTAAGTCCAGGGCTTGGGCTAGAGTGCAAGTCCTTATTACTACAACAGTTAGCGTTTTATCAGGGCCCATAGCCTTTAGAGTATCCAGTGCCTTCTTGAAATTACATGTTGTGAATCGAATTGGCTGAAGACCGGTATCTGGCATATTCATGATCTCAGGAAGAAGCTGAGATAGATCAAGCATTTTTGACTGAAGGTTTTTATAAATGCTTTACCAATGTATTTTCTTCTGAAGTGCTATGCTCCCCCATCATTGAGAATGAGGATATTTGTGGAGCTATTCAATAGACCCTTTAATCCATCTCCAGCATTTTCCCTCCACCTGGACCCCACCCTCTGTAATGTTACTCACTCTTGATCTTTTTAAGGAAATTTGCCAGGGTGACATCAGGTGTCTTAGTTTCACTCTCATTACATTCATTCCGATTTGTCTCATTCCGAACTTGGCTGCATTTTGTTCGAAGTTTGGTCCCAACATTTTGATTGAACCTGTTGACAAAGGAGTTGCAATTGTTGTCTGACAAACTGACGTCTGTCTTGCAGATGGCCTGTGCCAGCTCTCCAACTCTTCCTCTAATCTCCCCTTGGACTATGACCCAATAAGATAATGCCAAGCCATTATTTTCAGAACAGCCATTGACCTTCTTCAATGATCTTCCCACCATGGCTTTCCACCTTATAGTTCCCCAAACTCTCACAATTTGATTCTGCCTCCTTCTCAGATCCAACACCAGGACTCCTATGGTAGACATGTGATCTCAACCTGTTCCTGCCCCACTGAATTGATTTCTTCCCACCTTGACACTTTTTTTTCACCTCTTGCAAAGTCTTCCTGTTTACAGCCATAATTCAGCTGATGCTTTCCATCATTTTAAAAGTTTCCAGTTTCCTGTCCCTAACCATCTCCTCTTCATCACAGACATTCAAACCCCCTACATCTCTACTCCCATCAGGAAGTTCTGAAAGATCTCCATTTCTACCTGAAATAGCAGCCCAACCTGTCCCCATCCACTACCTGATGGAACTTGTTCTAAACTCTGAACAAATCATCCTTCAACTCTACTCATTTCCTTAAAAAAAGGTATTGTTATGGCTATACACATGAGTTCTAGCCATGACTGTCTTTTTGTGGAATGTGTTGAATGTTTCTTTGTCCCAGTTTACCCAAAGTCTGTCAGCTCTTTCTCTACTACATTGATCTATGTCCTCTGGTTATCCTGAATTGAAACACATCACCAATTTTGCTTTGAAATTCAACCTTTCTCTCAGTTTCACATTGTTCATCTCTGACTCTTCCAATCCTTGATTATTCTGTCACTATTTCTAGTGATAGGCTATGAACTAACATCCACCTCAAGGCCACTCAATCCCATAGTTATCTCACCTACACTTACTCACATTCCCCTCCCTATATGAACTCTCTTAATTCTCACAGCTCCTCCAGCATCTATGCTGATGATACAGACTTTTACCGCATTGTATGTGAGTTTTTTTTATTTTCTCAACCAAGATTCCACCCTATCATGGTTGACAGGGCTCAATTGTGTCAGCCACTTTTCCTGTTATTCCATTCTCACTTATTTCCTTCCGTTCTGTCCCAGCACTACATAGGAGTTCCCTTTAACC
Organism: Stegostoma tigrinum; assembly: GCF_030684315.1. NCBI lineage: Eukaryota > Metazoa > Chordata > Chondrichthyes > Orectolobiformes > Stegostomatidae > Stegostoma > Stegostoma tigrinum. Next base: position 34,018,860 of record NC_081384.1, on the reverse strand, counting down.
ATACGATGTAGAAGCAGAAGTAAGCCATCTGTTGAATCTTGTCTGCTGCACTATTCAATGAGATCATGTTTGCTCTGATAAACCTCAAATCCACTTTCCTATCTTTTCCCCATAACTCTTGATTCCTTTACTGATTAAAACTCTTATCCCATAATATACACGGCTTCTGCAATTTTCTTTGCTGAAGAATTCCTGATATTCATGACCAAGGAAAGATATTCCTGCTCACCTCTGTCTTAAATGAGTGATCTCTTACTCTGAGACTATGTCATATGGTTCTAGAGTCTCTCAAAACGGAAACAATCTCTCATCATCCACCCTATCAAGCCTCCTAAGAATCTCTTATTCTTCTAAAGCCCAATAAATATGGGCTGAACTTACTCAACCTCCCCTCATAGGAAAATCTCTCCATTCCTTGAGGATGAGTAAATTTAATGAATCATCTCTGGAATGCCTCCAATGCCAGTACATTTTTCATTACATAATGGGACAAAAGCTATTGCCATTATTCTCACTATGGTTACAGTGCCTTGTATAGCAAAACAAGATTTTCCTATTTTTGTATTCAACTCCCTTGAAAAAAGGCTAACATTCCATTTGTCTTTCATATTATCTGGTGAACTGCATTGCTAGCTTTGTAATTGCCATTATTTATGTTTAACATGATTGTTTCTGAGTCAAGTTTCTCACTTTCCAACTGAATGCTAAATTCTACCAAGTTGTGGTCACTGTTTCCTAGAGGATCTTTTACTCTGAGATCATTTAGTAAACCTGTCTCATTACATGTTACTAAATGCAAAATAGCCTGATTCCTGTTCGCATATTCTTCTAGGAAACAGTCCCAAATAGACTTTATGCATTCTTGGTCATTGCTTCCTCTGCCAACTTGATTTTCCCAAGCCACACGATGATTACATCTCTCATTATTAATGTACTGCTGCTTTAAAAAAGCCCTCATTATCTCTTGATTTATTCTCAGACCTATGCTACAGTTACTGTAATAGACCGTAGACTGCCCAGCAGTGTCTTCTTCCTCTTGTTATTTTGTGCTTCCACCCAGATGAATTGTACATCTTCCAATTCAAGATCATTTCTTGCAATCATACTTACTCCATCTCATCTTAGCAAAGCTTTTCCTCTACCCTTTCCTTCCTGCCTGTCCTTTTAAGAATACACATATCTCTAAATATGTAATTTCCAGTCTTGTTCTCCTTATAATCATGACTCCACAGTGGCTATAAGATCCAACTCATTAGCCTCAGTTTGTGTCATTAATTCATTCACTGTGTTCAGAATACTAAAATATTTAAATAAAGAGCAATTAATTTTGCCTTTTTGCCATTTTTCCCCTCTTTGACCTTATTTGAACCTGGGTCCCTGGTGCTGTGAGGCAGTAGTGCTGATCACTAAGCCACCGTGCCACCCTATCGTCTCAATGTTTTTTATGCCTTTTTCAGATTTTTTTTCTTTCAGACAGCAGCAGCTGCTGCAGAGAACTTTCATTTCATTATTTCTTGTCTTTCCCCATCACCTTTCTTTTGGTGTCAGAAGACTAATATATCTGTCATTCAGTCTCCCTTGTGTTTCACCAGAGAATCATAGAATCCCTGCAGTGTGGAAATAGGCCGTTCAGCCCAATAAGTCCTCACTGACCCTCAGAGCATTTCACCCAGACCCAACACTCCCCCCAGCCACCCACCTTGCCTAAACGTCCCTGAACACTATTGGCGATTTAGCATGGCTAATCCATTGTGTCACAACCTTCCTTTCCTTTGTCCCATCCGTTCTTAGTGAAAACATATTGTATCTCTAATTTTTCCCAGTCTGAAGAAAGATCACAGACTGAAAAGTTAACTTTATTTCTCTCTCTACATAGACGAACCTGCTAAGTATCTTTCCATCATGTCCAATATTTATTTCGGATTTATAGTATCCACAATTTCTGCTTTTCAGTTTAATTAGATCCATTGACTGTGGGATTGCTTACCTACATCGATAGCAGGCTCCTGTAGCTGTTTAGCATGCACATAGTCCTGTCTTGTGGCATCACTAGGATGAATCCTCCTTTCTGGGTGCTGTTCCTGGTCAGCTTTTCTATGCTTCAGTCCTGGTTTGATGGAAGTGGTTTAGAAGGGAATATACTGGATCATGAGGTGACAGACTGTGGTTGAACATAGCTAATGGCTGACAGCACCTCATGGATGCCCGGTTTTGAGCTGCTAGATTTGTTCAGAACATATTCCACTTAGCAGGCTGGTAGTGCTATTCAGCACGATAGTGTTTGCAGTATGAAGATGGAGTGTTGTCTCCACAGGATCTTGAAGTGGTCACTTACACCAGTACTAACTTAGATGCATCTGCAACAGCTACCTTTGTAAGGGCCAGGTTTTTCTCTCTTTCTGGTGCCATCAACACTTGATGCAGAGTCCCTCAGGCTTTGGCCAATTTGGAGAGTTGTGTTACTCCTGGTGATGGACATTGATGACCCCCATCCAGAGTATGCCTTCCTCAGTGATAATGGGAACTGCAGATGCTGGAGAATTCCAAGATAATAAAATGTGAGGCTGGATGAACACAGCAGGCCCAGCAGCATCTCAGGAGCACAAAAGCTGACGTTTCGGGCCTAGACCCTTCATCTTGGGGTCTAGGTCCGAAACGTCAGCTTTTGTGCTCCTGAGATGCTGCTGGGCCTGCTGTGTTCATCCAGCCTCACATTTTATTATCTTGGAATTCTCCAGCATCTGCAGTTCCCATTATCTCACATTTTATTATGCCTTCGTCAGTGCTGCTTCCAAGTTACATTCAACAGGGAGGTGTACTGATTCATTAGTTGGTGAAAGGAGGTGTTTTATCCTCTGTGATACCCTGCTACATTCAGTTTTATTCTTATTTAGTACAGCAGGCCAGGCAGCATCAGAGGATCTGAAGAAGGGTCCCTACCTGAAACATCAGCTTTCCAGCTCCTCTGATGCTGTGTGGCTTGCTGTGTTCCTTCAGATCAACACTGTATTAGGTCTGACTCCAGCATCTGCAGTTCTTACAATCTCTTATTCTTACTTAACTTTTCCATGGTGGTTTGATTAAACTAATCTGTACAATGTATTTAGATTTCCAAAAAACATTCAGTAAGGTGCCACATAAAATGTTAGCACACAAGTTAAGAGCTCTTGGTGCTGGGGCTGATATATTAGCAGAGACAGGAGATCAGCTAACTAACAGAAAATCGGGATAATTGGGTCATTTTAAAGTGCTGAATAATAACTAGTGGAGTCTTGAAGGAACAGTGCTGGAGCATCGCCTGCTTCCCATCCATATCAAAGACTTGGACGAAAGGTCGAAATATATTTTCACCAATATGTTTTACAATACAAAGATAGGTAGGAAGACAATTTGTGAGGATTGTATAACGCATCTGCAAAGGAATGTAGGTAGGTCGACTGAATGGATATAAAATCAACAGATGGAGTATAACATAGGAAATGTGAGGTTATCCATTTTAGCAGTAAAGCTATATAAGATAATACCATTTAAAAGAAGAGAGGTTGCAGTAGATGAATCACTGTGATCTTCTACAAGATTTACAACATATCAGCATACAGCTGTAGCAAGTGATTAGGGAGACCAATGAAATGTTGGCCTTTATTGCAGTGGAATACAAGTCTTGCTGCAATTGTCCAGCTCACTGTTGAAAACCCATCTTGAGTTTTGGTTACCTTGCTTTAGGAAGATATCTGCGCTGGAAACAGTTTGGAGAATACTCCCTGGTGTCATTCCTGGGATGATGAGATTGCCGCCAATACTTATTGACTTTTAGAAGATGGATTACTGCAAAGACAAGATCTCAAGGAGACTTGACAGGCTCAATACCAACACGATGTTTTCCCATACAGAGAAATCTAGAACAAGGGCACAATTTCAAAATAAGAGATCGTGCACCTAAGGTGGAGATGAGGAGTAGTTTCCTCTCTCAGAGGGTCATTTATGTGGGGAATTCTTGACCACAGAGAGCAGTGGAGACTGAATCATTGTTCTTCCTGATTTATTGGAATAATTCAGAGGATGCTTAAGGGTCAACCAAATTCCTGTGGGCATGGAGTAATATTTAGACTAGACTGGATTCTTTATACAAGTGCAGATTATAAAGAACAAATTGAATGAATTTCAGGTACAAGTTCAACTTGGAGAGTATGATATGGTAGTCATTATTGACATTACTTTGTAACAAATCATGAGGGACATAAATGAGGTGAATAGCAAAGGTTTTTCCCTAGGCTGGTGGCGTTTAAAACTTGGGAGGCATATTTTTAAGAGGGGAAAGATTTAAAAGCAACCTGAGGGGCAACTTTTTCACACAGAGATTGGTTCTTATGTGAAATGAACTGCTAGAGGAAGTGGTAGATGCAGGTGCAGCTACAGCATTTAAAGACACTCAGACAGGTAGATGAATAGGAAAGGGCCAAATGCAGGCAAGTGGGAAACTCAGTCAGCATGGATGATTTGGACTGAAGGGTCTGCTTCCATGCCATATGACTCTATTACATGGCTACAGGACGGTCTTGACTGGGAACTAAATATCCGAGGGTTATAAGGTCTACAGGAAGGTAGAGAAACAATGGAGGGAAAAAGACAGATCAGGCAGTCAAGGATAAAATCACTTCAAGAAGTGATTTAAAAGAATGTAACACGAGATTAGGAAGCAGTACAGACTTTGTGGCTATAATCAAGAAACAGAAAATATTTAAAACTGCAGTATTGCTAAATAAAGACACATTTTGTCAAAGCTTTTCATCTAGTACTCATTCGGACATTTTGCAAGAATATCAATTTAAGAACAAAATGGCTATCATGATTCCATGGCATTGCCACTACCAGTAAGAGCCCACATACCAACCAATCAGCACTATCCTTTTATGCAGCAGAATGATGGTAGACCCCTTCAATTGGTATTCTTGGGAATTGTCCTGATAGGTACAAGATGAAAAGCTTTGGCAAGATGTGTCTTTATCACCAATACTCTGACCTTTGTGAGCAATACTTAAGTTTTCTACTACTAAACAACAATTTAAGACTCTAGTAGGAGTCATGTACATGCCTCTTGGTAGCATAAAATGATAGATTATATAACCAGAGATTAGACAAGCATGTACGAAAGGCAATTTTTATTTTGTTTGTGGATTTTACCTTTCATATGGGATGAACTTTCTTGAGTATACCAGATATGGTTTTTTGCAACAAATGTCATGAGCCAACAAGAGAGAATATTAGATTCTTTGATGAGAAGTGAATCAAATTTAGAAGAATATAATTGCATTCAACATAGAGTTTGAAAGAAAGAAACATGAAAAAATATTCTCAATTTAGGGAAGGCTGACATCAGTGGATCAGATAGAGACTGTCCATAGGAAACTGGGCAAATCTCTTCAAGAATAAAACAAGAGAAAACCAGTTGGGAAGTGTTTAGAAAAGAACATAAGGTAATACAGAACCAGTTTAAACTCCTAAATGGAAAGAGCTTAACTTAGTAAGCAGTGGAAGGGAATATAAAACTAAAAAAAACATACACCAAAACGCATAAGAAAAGCAACAGATCCAAGCAAATGAAATTGATATAATGAGCTGCAAAAGGTAACATAGCAGATAATGACAGCTGCAAAAGAAAAAACGAGTATGGAAAGGGATTGCAAGGGATGTCAAACTCAATACAAAATACGTTTAAAATTAGCCTTTTTTTGCTAATCTATGAAAAGCAATATGAGTGCCTTGAATACAGATGATAGCTGTTATCAATGAAACTAAGGAAATGGTTGCCCTGCTCCTGGAAGGATATTCTTAAATTGAGAGAGAGTTCTGAGAAGATGTTGCTAGGAATGGAAGGTTTGAATTGTGAAAATCACCTGGACAGGCTAACACTTCTTTCACTGGAACATGGGAGGTTGAGGGGTGACCTTACAGAGATTTATAAAATCATCTGGGCGTAGATCAGGTGACTAGCAAGGGTCTTTTCCCTAGGGTGGGGGTGTCCAAAACTAGGGGGAATATTTTTAAAGTGAGAGGAGAGTGTTTCTTTTTTAAAACTAAGGGAAACCTTTTTGCACAGAGAGTAGTTTGTGTGTGGAATGAACTGCCAGAGGAAGACATGGGTGCAGATACAGTTACACATTTAAAAGACATTTGGATAACTAAATGCATAGGAAAGGTTTGGAGGTAAATGGGGCAAATGCAGGCAAGTGGGACTAACTTAGTTTGGGAACATGGTTGGTGTAGAGTAGTTGGACCGAAGGGTCTGTTTCCATGCTGTCTGACTCTGTGAACGTAACATAAGAAACAAGGGCAGGAGTAGGCCACCTGGCCCACCAAGCCTGCTGCGCCACTCAACAAGATCATGGCTGATCTTCTTGTGGACTCAGCTCCACTTATCAACTCACTCACAATAACCCTTATTTCCTTTACTGTTCAAAAACCCATCTACCTTTGCCTTAAAGACATTCAACGAGTTAGCCTCAACTGCTTCACTGGGCAGGGAATTCCACAGATTCACAATCCTTTGGATGAAGAAGTTCGTCCTCAATTTATCCCAAATCTGCTCCTCCTTATTTTGAGGCTATGCCCCCTAGTTCTAGTTTCACCCACCTATGGAACCAACCTCCCTGCTTCTATATTATCCTTTTACTTCATAATTTTAAATGTTTCTATAAGATACCCCTCATTATTCTAAATTCCAATGAGTATAATCCCAGTCTACTCAATCTCCTCATAAGCCAACCCTCCCAATTCCGTAGTCAATTTAGTGAACTTCCTCTGCACCCCCTCCAATGCCAGTATGTCCTTTCTCAAGTCAGGAGACCAAAACTGTACACAGTACTCTAAGTGTGGCCTCACCAGCTCCCTGTAAGGTTGCAGCATAACCTCCTTGTTTTCAAACTTAATCCCTCTCGCAATGGAGGACTTCGCCTCACTTAAACATCTTTGTGTCACAGAATGCCTGACCTATTTTATCTCATGCTGATAGTGAGTTCACTACGTGTCTCGGGATGTGGCCATTATCTATTTGACATGACCCACTAAACAGAGTTGCAGCTGATTCGAGACCATACCATCCCTGTGTGCTGGTGTACTCCCATAAGCAGCTCTCTGTTTTGCCTGTTTGTGGGCTTTTCCTCCATTTTAAAAGTGGGTAACGATTGAAAAATACTATTCTTTGTCTGTGAGGGATTTTCTTGAGCTCAATCCCATATAAACACACAACTTTTTTTCGTTGAACATCTTAAAGTCCTGTTCAGGCAGCCAAATTTCACTTTTGGCCTATGTCCAACTTATACCCTTCAATTCCCTCCTGATTCCGATCTCACAAAGCATGTTTGCGCAGAGCAATGAAACAGAAGGGGCACCTCTGTCAACAACCCAAGTCAATGTTTATGCATTGGAGGTGGGGCTGCAAGGATATATAAAACCTCCAATTATTGTAAACATAATACTACATTTCAGTTCTCACTTTCACATTCCAACAGATTATAGAATTGTTTCCCTCATTTTCAATAAAGAAAGTTTCAAGCGTTCACACCATAAATCTATCCACATCTTTAATTTCCAAATGAGAAATGCAAATATACAGCACTCTGTACTTTTTACTTTCATTATCTGGTCTGTCATTGAAAATCTACAGGATAAGGGATACCAATAAATACCAATAATAGATCCAATCAGGGTTAAGAAATAGTACAGAAAGCAGATACAACATGTTGAACAGTGGTACGGATTGTTCATACAACAATATTAAACAGCTTGTAGGGTGTTTTTCATTATATTTTGGGGCTTCTGCTAATGTAGCCTCAATAGGTTTCCAAGAATGGATTTATTGGTATCTATTACTGGTATCTTAGACTTCCAAAGGTGTTCAACACTGTACCATTCCCTTGGTCTGGTGGAAAACCACTTGATAGTTGAATGAGAAAAAGCTGTTGTTTTAGCCAAGTCATTTATTACATGACAGCTAACGTGTGCATGTTACACTGATGTGATGGATGTTGTTGCAGGGTCTATGAGGAAAACCCTGATGCTAGGTCACAGCCCTTTGAGATCCTGGGCTGTTCTGCCACTAAACCCATATGACATTATCATAATGGGTGGTGCTTAAGGCTTTTAGAATCCCAGAACTGTTATGATGCATAAGGATGCCATTCAGCCCATTGTACCTGGCCTGGCTATCTGGGCATTTTGACCGAATACCAAACTCTTGCCTTTTCCTGTAACCCTTCATATTGGTTTTATTTAAATAATCATCCAATGCCTTCATGAATGCCTCAATTTAACAGCCTGTATCACATTTCCAGGGTAATGTATTCCAGATCCTAACTACTCATTGTGTGTAAAAGATTTTTTCACTCACCTCATATTTGCTTCTTTCGAAATGCTCTTTAAAACTGTGTCCTCTTGTTGCTGATCCTTTTACAGACAAGAACAGTCTTTCCCTATCCATTCTGTCCTGATCCCTTATGATGTTGAAAACTTCCGATAAAGTCCTCTTAGCCTTCTTGTCTCCAAGGAAAATGTTCCAACTTCTTCAGTCTTTCCTTATATCTGAAGTGTCTCATTCCTGGAACCACTCTCCTGAACCTTCTGTGCACTCTCTCCAATACCTTTACCTCTCCTTGCCCAGTGAGTTTCCCAGAACTGTACACAATACTCCAGCTGAGGTCTAACCACTGGCCCGTTTGGGTTAATCATAACCTCTCTGCATTTGTATCTTAGTTCTGTGCTGACAGCAACTTTGAATTTTTCCACTATATACCAAGATCTAAATCATTTCCATACATCAGGAAATGCAAGGGTTCCAAAACTAACCACTGGGAAACTCATTTACAAACATTATTCCAGCCTAAAATATACCCATTAACCATTACTCTTTGTTTCCCATCCATCAGTCAATTTAGAATCCATGTTGACAATGTCCCTTTTCTTCCATGACTCATAACTTTCCTCATAAGACTTTCATATGGTACAGTGTTGAACACCTTTGGAAGTCTAAGAACATCACATCGACAGCTTTGCTGTCATCAATTCTCCCTGTTAGTTCTTCAAAAAAACTCCAGCAAGTGAGTTCAACATGATTTTCTAAATTACCCACAATTTTTCTGTAATTATTAATTCTATTCTGAATAACTGTTTCAGACTCTTACGTCTTGATACAATATTTTTCCACAAGTCTTTTTCTTCTCCATTAGAATATTTGTACATGTGTAATTACTTTGTCCACCTACTTCATCTCCCTGCTCTGATACCACCAATTCAAGGGGTCTAGAGGTTTAACTATTCTGCCAGTACATAATCTCTTTGGGCTTGTAGACTGTTGAATTTGATTCTGTTCCTGACAGTGTGAGATCTGAAAGACTCTTTATACAGAAGGACCATTTATCATCACAGATTTCTTTTACAGAGGATGTTTTTCCAGTTGAAACAGGCAAATTTTTCTTTGTGGTATCCACATTCTCTGAACAGGCAATTTCTCTTGACCTTATTCAGAATCATTGGACATTGGATGGTTGCTTCTTAGTGGTGGCTTCCATGCAGGTGTTTGCACCTGTCAGCAGACTTTATCTTTACTGTGGGTAAATCTATACTGAACTGTGTAGGCTGTTGTGTCAACTTGTTGCTTAGCTTCGGCAATTTTATTTACTCTTGGTGATTGTAGCATTGTGAAAATAATATGTGAATTCCTTGTGTGCACTATTTGAAGATTGCTTTCTGCTTGGCATGATGTCTGCCATTGGTACTGAGGATTCTTTCTGGAAAGATAAGGGAATGTCAAGTTCTCTATTTGAAATTGCATCTTTTGAATCAACTCAGCAGCTGACATGAGATTTAAGTCAGTCAGTACTATTTGTTCACCAAGCTGTATTGCACAGATTTACTTAGTTAACAATGCATTAGTGAGCTCAAGTGTTGTGTGCTGCTCATTGGCTAAGTGATTGCTTGTGTTTCTTCATAAATCTTTCTGATTCCTGTAGTCACTCCATTGTTGATAGCCATGGAAAGAAATTCTGCTAATCTATTATTGTCCCAGGTCTCTATCTTGGTTTACAGCATGAAACAAATTTCTTATGCCAAAATAAATAACCTCAACAGATTTTGTCTTCTATTCCAGTTCTGCCATGAGTTAAGGGGGACTTATGAAATATTCTATTAGTTTCCCTTTTCCCTGTTGTGCTATGACTGGCTGTACCTGGAACAGTTGTTTGTTGCGTTTAACAAATTTGATTGCTTGTTCAAATTTAAGAAGATTGAGGCCAAGACACACCTTCAGACACGAGTAAGAATTCTTGATTGTAAAGTGTATATAAGTTATTTGATATCTGATGCTCTGTATATTGAAGAATTGTTTGTAGCATGCCATTGATCTTAGTTGCTAAGTAGTTGCATTATTGTTAGTTGTAAAATGTCTTTCTTCAAGCATGGTAATTAATAACACTTGCTCCTGTATCAAACTTAAAATTAGTGAGTTCCCCATAGGCATAGATAAGCTCTTGTCAAAAAGCTAGATCTGGATCACCTATTTCCCATTTTCTTCTATTGTAGCCTATTCTACCTCAGCAACTTCTTTGCATGTAACCACTTGACTTCTTGGTACTCTGTGATTGTGACATACTTCAGCATATTTTCTGAAGATCAATTTTTTTTACAGAAGAATAATTTCTTTTTGAATAGTTGGGTAGTGATTGTGCCTGTGAGGTTTCCCTGCTGAACCGTGCTGGCAGTGATTGTATCTGGTGTCTCTTCCCCTCGCAGTACTCCACACAGTACTATCTCGTGTGTTATTATGGGCTTTGTACCGTAAGAACGGAATGGATTCAACTATTCCACTGTGATAAGAACATCTTCTGCCCTGAGGATTGATTTGTCTTGCTTCTGGACTTCTGCTTCACTCACCACCTGAATAGCTTTCTCTGGAGTCAAATCTGCTTTTGACTATAAAAAATTGGAAAGATACTCATCAGGAATTCCAACAACTGTGTCTAATGATCTCTCCAGAGACACATTTTTCCACTAGTCTGTAGCAATCATGAATGACATTATCAATAGATTCCCCTGGGAATTTTGCATTTAAATTTTGCTCCTTGTTTATTGGTCTTGTGCTTAAAAGTAATCATCAGGCTTTCAATACATTTTCAGATGTATCCATTACTTCTTCTATGCCTTACTGAACTATAATGACATCAGCTGTGCTCCCAGTTATACATAGAAGCAAATTGATTTGTTCAGCTTCTGACTTAGTGTCTAATTTAGAAGCAGTTCTGTATTTTGACAACTGTATTTTTCAGGGTGTCTGGTGCTATGTTCTATTTGGCCATTTACTGAAATTAAATCTTCCTGGCAATATCATTTCCGATGTCGTGTATTCCTAATGTGATCATTTATTTTCTTTGCTTGAAAGACATTTAATGTTGCTGCTTTGTCCTGCTATACTGGAGGGTTTTCCCATGTCTCTCCAGTCAAAATGGAGGATCCCCACTTTTTGGGAGTGAAGTGGAGAGTTTGCAGCTTCAGGAATAAACTCGCCCATCAAATGGCTTGACTGAATGTATACCTGCACCTTTAATAAATGATCCTTGTTCTTTTAGCTCAGTTTAAGGAAACAACTTCTATTCAAAACTTTACAACACGGATCCCATTCCTTCACCGGGTTTTTCTAGATGATTTCCACTGACTGTGGTTTGAATAAATATTTCCTGTGTTCTTTGCAATTTAGTTAATCAATCTTCATCTTTTCTGCTGCCTGTATAGTCTGCTCCCTTCCTTTTCTGTTAGACTTTGGTTAGAATCTAAGAGGCTTGCTTATTGCTTTAAGTCTGGCTCTGTGATTTTGTCAGGTCTGTGATCTTGTTTTAAATAGTTTCTATAGTTATTGATTTCCCTTACTGTAACCTTGCCTTATGGTGTCCGCTCCTTCTAGTGGTGATGCTCAAGTTGAATTGCGTGAATTTCTCCCACATTTCTCTTTCCCAGCTAGTAAATCTGCACCGTTTTTAAAAACAAATTTCCCTTGCCCACCAGGGACTTTAAATTCATTCGCGATGTCCCTGCTGTCTGTTTATTGTCTTGCTGACTCTGGACCACTCCTTCTGATCACCTGTATTCCGTGCAATCTGAGATTGCCTTGAAATGACGAATACTCCAGTTCCAGGGGTCTGAACACTTCTCTGCTGCAATGCATCCCTTACCAGATCTGAAATGCTTTTACCATTGACTGTAGATTCTGCCTTGTTGAAACTTGTCATGGGTTCACCTGCACATCTGCCAATGTGGTATACTGCATCCACTGTACCCGGTGCGGCTTCCTCTACATTGGGGAAACCAAGCGGAGGCTTAGGGACCGCTTTGCAGAACACCTCCGCTCAGTTCGCAAAAAACAACTGCACCTCCCAGTCGCAAACCATTTCCACTCCCCCTCCCATTCTTTAGATGACATGTCCATCATGGGCCTCCTGCAGTGCCACAATGATACCACCCGAAGGATGCAGGAACAGCAACTCATATTCCGCCTGGGAACCCTGCAGCCATATGGTATCAATGTGGACTTCACCAGTTTCAAAATATCCCCTTCCCCTACTGCATCCCTCAACCAGCCCAGTTCGTCCCCTCCCCCCACTGCACCACACAACCAGCCCAGCTCTTCCCCCCCCACCCACTGCATCCCAAAACCAGTCCAACCTGTCTCTGCCTCCCTAACCGGTTCTTCCTCTCACCCATCCCTTTCTCCCACCCCAAGCCGCACCCCCCGCTACCTACTAACCTCATCCCACCTCCTTGACCTGTCCGTCTTCCCTGGACTGACCTATCCCCTCCCTACCTCCCCACCTACACCCTCTCCACCTATCTTCTTTACTCTCCATCTTCGGTCCGCCTCCCCCTCTCTCCCTATTTATTCGAGTTCCCTCCCCCCATCCCCCTCTCTGATGAAGGGTCTAGGCCCGAAACGTCAGCTTTTGTGCTCCTGAGATGCTGCTTGGCCTGCTGTGTTCATCCAGCCTCACATTTTATTATCTTGGAATCTCCAGCATCTGCAGTTCCCATTATCTCTTATCTATGAGTTTCTCCTCTGACTGGTTTGTGAATATTCATCTTTTTCTACCACTGTCTGAATGAGTAAGATTCATAGTACTGTGTCTGAAGAAAGTTTCAGACCTCCATAATAGCTAAATGAAATCCATGCCATTGGCACTGCATGTTGTATTCGCATTCCATACACTGTTCACCATGTTTTATGAGCTCTGTACAATTTACTACTCACCATGAGGGAGGTTTGCTGCCAAAGTCCTCTTTCAGGGTAGGCATTTTCAAGGCTAGCTCGGTGTAACGTGGTAGTCCAAATTCATTGATCTAATGAGAAAATGCTAATGCCTTAAACAAAATGTCATAGAATCCCTAGATAATAAAATGTGAGGCTGGATGAACACAGCAGGCCAAGCAGCATCTCAGGAGCACAAAAGCTGACGTTTCGGGCCTAGACCCTTCATCAGAGAGGGGGATGGGGAGAGGGAACTGGAATAAATAGGGAGAGAGGGGGAGACGGATCGAAGATGGAGAGTAAAGAAGATAGGTGGAGAGAGTATAGGTGGGGAGGTAGGGAGGGGATAGGTCAGTCCAGGGAAGACGGACAGGTCAAGGAGGTGGGATGAGGTTAGTAGGTAGATGGGGGTGCGGCTTGGGGTGGGAGGAAGGGATGGGTGAGAGGAAGAACCGGTTAGGGAGGCAGAGACAGGTTGGACTGGTTTTGGGATGCAGTGGGTGGGGGGGGGAAGAGCTGGGCTGGTTGTGTGGTGCAGTGGGGGGAGGGGACGAACTGGGCTGGTTTAGGGATGCAGTAGGGGAAGGGGAGATTTTGAAACTGGTGAAGTCCACATTGATACCATATGGCTGCAGGGTTCCCAGGCGGAATGCCTCCCTAACCGGTTCTTCCTCTCACCCATCCCTTCCTCCCACCCCAAGCCGCACCCCCATCTACCTACTAACCTCATCCCACCTCCTTGACCTGTCCGTCTTCCCTGGACTGACCTATCCCCTCCCTACCTCCCCACCTATACTCTCTCCACCTATCTTCTTTACTCTCCATCTTCGGTCCGCCTCCCCCTCTCTCCCTATTTATTCGAGTTCCCTCTCCCCATCCCCCTCTCTGATGAAGGGTCTAGGCCCGAAACGTCAGCTTTTGTGCTCCTGAGATGCTGCTTGGCCTGCTGTGTTCATCCAGCCTCACATTTTATTATCTTGGAATTCTCCAGCATCTGCAGTTCCCATTATCTCTGTCATAGAATCCCTACAGTGTGGAGGCAGGCCATTCGGCCTTTCCAGTCCACACCAACCTGCCGAAGAGCATCGCACCCAGACCCTGGGCATCTCTGGACACTATGGGCAATTTACTATGGCCAATGCACCTCACCTGCACATCTTTGGATTGTGGGAGGAAACCAGGGCATCTGGAGGAAACCCACATGGAACACAGAGGGAATAAGCAAGTTCCACACAGACAGTTGCCTGAGGCTGGGATCAAACCCAGATCTCTGGCACTGTGAGGCAGCAGTGCTAACCACTGAACCATTTTGCTGTATAATTTATGCTATGATAGCAATTGGCTACAAGTTACACTAATGTAAGACACAGTGTTACAGAGTCTGTGAGGAACACCCAAATGGTGGGTCTCACTTTTTGAGATAGAACATAGAACATAGAACAATACAGCGCAGAACAGGCCCTTCGGCCCTCGATGTGGCGCCGGCTTGTCAACTAATCTAAGCACCTCCCCCTACACTATCCCATCATTATCCATATGCTTATCCAAGGACTGTTTAAATGCCCCTAATTTAACTACATTGGCAGGCAGGGTGTTCCATGCCCTTACCATTCTCTGAGTAAAGAACCTGCCTCTGACATCTGTCTTATATCCATCGCCCCTCAATTTGTAGCTATGCCCCCTTGTACAAGCTGACATCATCATCCTTGGGAAAAGACTCTCACTGTCCACCCTATCTAATCCTCTGATCATCTTGTATGTCTCTATTAAATCCCCTCCTGGCCTCCTTCTCTCCAAGAGAACAGATCCAAGTCCCTCAGACTTTCTTCATAGGGCCTGCGCTCCAAACCAGGCAACATCCTGGTAAATCTCGTCTGCACCTTTTCCAATGCTTCCACATCCTTCCTGTAATGGGACAACCAGAACTGCACGCAATATTCCAAATGAGGCTGCACTAGCGTTTTGTACAGTTGCAACATGGAATCACGGCTCCGGAACTCAATCCGTCTACCAATAAAACCTAAAACAGCGTAAGCCTTCTTAACAGCATTATCAACCTGGGTGGCAACTTTCATGGATCTATGTACATGGACACCAAGATCCCTCTGGACATCCACACTACCAAGAATCTTTCCATTTACGCGGTATTCTGCCTTCCTATTATTCTTCCCAAAGTGAATCACCTCACATTTATCCGTATTAAACTCCATTTGTCACCTTTCGGCCCAATTCTGCTGTTGGGTGGTGTTTAAGATACTCCTCAACAATAATCTTTTCAGACTCTTACACCTGTAAAGTGAATAGCCAAGGTCTTTCCCCAGAGTAGGCAAGTTGAAAACTAGACAGCGTATATTTAAGGTGAGAAGGCAAAGATTTAAAAGGGACCTAAGGGGCAACTTTTTCACACAGATGTTGATGTGTATATGGGAGGAGCTGCCAGAGGAAGTAGTAGAGCTGAGTAGAATTACAACATTTGGATAGGTATATGGATAGGAAAGGTTGGAGGGATATGGGCCAAATGCAGGCAAGTGGGGTTAGTCCAGTTTAGAACTCCTGGTCAGCATGGACGGGTTGGGCCAAAGGGCCTGTTTCCGTACTTATGACTCTAAACAACAATTGTCTTGCCTTGTACACATTACTGTCAAAAATCTAATAAATAACATTGTTTACAAGTCCTCTGATGCTTTGCAACAAGAACTATAGCACTTTTTACAACTTCAGGATGTTCCAAAGTGTTGTACTTCTGACTGTGGTGATGTAGGAAACACAATGGACAACCCCCACACAGACTTGCATAAACTGCAACATGATTGCAACTGCCTACACTTTACTGATGTTTCTGAGGTACAAATGTCAGCCATCACTTTGGTGAACTTGAGAAGGCAGATGGGTCTCTGTTTAACATCTCAGCAAAATGCTGGGCCCACAAAAATGCAACATTCCCGCAGCGGGAATCCCACTGGAGAGATTCTGGCATATGCTTCTGGACTGGGATTTAAACTTAGAACTCAATAATTTAGAGATGAGGGATTTACCACAGAGGCACAGCTAATACCTAATCACAAATATCAACCTTCATCCATTATGAGGGAATTTTGTTCTAAGCAATATTTTCTATTTACCAAGAGTCAGGATTCTTGCACCAAACTATGTTTACAAAATTGTATTTTCAATGATTACGTCTGGAAGGAATTTCATTTCTACAGCTTTCTGAAGATCAAATATTTCCAATCTATATGCGTTTCTGTTAAAATTTTGCTATTTTTCATTTTTTTTGCAGTCATCTTGTTTTTTTTCTTTATTCATTCACAGAATGTGGGCATCGCTGGCCAGGTAGCATTTATTGCCTATCCGTAATTGCCCAGAGGGCAGTTAAGAGTCAACTACATTGCTATGGGTCTGGAGTCACATGTAGGCCAGACCGGGGAAGGATGGCAGATGCCTTCCCTAAAGGACATTAGTGAACCAGATGGGTTTTTCCAACAATCAGCAATTGTTCATTATTGATAGTCTACTGATGACCAGGAACATTTCATGTTGACATATTGTCAATTACTTTAGGAACAGAAACACGTGGCTTACGGCAATAAGTGTGTAAGAAGAAATAATTGAGGAAAGGCAGTTTATTCATCAAACTCATTCCTTCCCATGCAGACTTACATATTCCCATGAAATAAATGTTATGAGAAGTCTCTGTTAGACTCAAGTCAGTATGCTTACTCGGAGCAATGTGACTGACAGACATGATGGTTGATGTGGTGTCTATAAAGAATTGTGTTGACACTTTTCTAAATGGTTCATGAGATTTGGGCACTGCTGGCTTGGCCAATATTTCTTGCCCATCCCTAGCTGCCTTCTTGTGTTACTCTGGTCCATGATCAGTACGTATATCCACAATGCTTTTCAGGAAGGGAGTTTCCAGAATTTTGACCTAGTCAGAGTGAAATAGTAATAATATATCTCCAAGGCCGGATGGTGTGTAGCTTTGAGAGGAATTTACAGGTAGTGGTGTTCCTATCTACCTGCTGATTTTGCCGTTCTAGCTGGTAGAGTCTGTGGTTCTGGCAGGTACTTTGAGAGGGCTATCTAGTTAATGATACTCCCCCCACATTCTCCTCAAATAGTTCACTTGAAAGTCTGTTTCCTAAGCGTATAGCATTTAACATACTTGGTCTTGGTACTTCTAAATATTGTTTCCTTTCCAGTTCAGCTACGCAAAACATTGCTTTGATGAATGCCTGGCTGATGTCAATGTTGGAGGACATGCACTTCCCCAAGTATAACACTGGCCCATCTCGGATATGGAAACAGAGGGAAATGGTGCCTTTTCCATGTTGCACAGAAGAATTGTTGAAATGCAGAGGCACATTTCTATAGCTTTCACATTATAATCTACATAATTAGTTCCAATTAAATCTTAATTTGCCAAAGAGATTTTTGCTGTATCAGTAATTTCTCTTTGCAGTAATCTGGTCTAGGATCACAGATTAGAGGAGAAACTCCAACAGAGATTTGTCGGACTGAGAGGCTTGTTTCTCTGGTGTCATTTCTGTGGGGTTTTCTGGATAATGGTGCATTCTGAAACGTTGTTGCCCTTTTCTAAAGTTCATATAAGGAATTGTTCAGTTGAAAATGTTTGTGCATGTTGGTCTCATGGAGTAAGGCCTTTAGTCTAAAGCAGGAGGGCATGCGGTAAGATCTCTTGAATTGATTGTGTGTCATTGAATGAAGATTGGCAGAGTAAAGTTAGACTGCTGATTCGACTGCCTTTACAATGACGAAATGCCCCTTTAGGGAGGGATCACTGACATTGCCTTTCCTTGGTACTGTGCCCCCTGCTGTCTAGCTATTGGCGCAACCACATATCAGGTGGTTTTCAGAATGGCCCATGAACCAAGCATTTGTAAAGGTTTGTTTAAGGCTCCCTTTTAGGTTGAGTGTCTCACATTTAAAAAAATAGCCAGCACCACACCATTGCAAGATAAATAGGTTAGCTTATTATGCAGTCACTAAATGCTATAAATCTTAAAGTTAATACCTAAAAAAAAATATGCAATTACTTAAAGCACGTTCAGATACAAGTTATATATGAAGATCAGTTTCTAATGTCACTGTAGCCTCAGTGATCTTGAAGGTTGTCTTTCTGAACTGAAGGCATTGAAACTTAGGTTGAATTGCTGCAATAGTCTCTGTGGCTGAATAGTTAGTTGGTGCTTCCATGGGGAAGTTGGTCAGTAGGACACGTCTTGGGAGTGAGTGTGAAGGCTCCTTTGTTTCTTGCCTCCCGACAGCCTACTTCAGTGCAGTAAGCCCTTGATTGCCTTTGTCGAAAAGGAATTTCTGTTTCGGGATGTCACTTCGGGATGTCAGTTGGTTAAAATGTCTGTGTCCTGATACATTTTATCACAATCAAACAAAATGGCTGCAAATCTTAACTGCCATGAATCATTGTTCTACAGTATCAGCTGGGCTGGATTTGAACTTGAACGTGATGTTCTTCCTCTTGCTTTTTTTCCAACACTACAGGAGCTTTGAGTCTTCAAACCTATTGAGGGCTCATGGATAGTCCTGGAATCCTTCAATTATTTATTGAGCATTTGTGATTAACTCTCAGATAACAGTCTGATTGCCCGAATGTTGAATCCACAAGGGAGGACATTTGGCTTAAGGAGCTATTTTTGTAAGATTTGTCATGTATATTTTAAGCTTTTTCTTATAAAATATATATTTTAACTAGAGGTTTTAACAATGGTGGTTCAGTGGTTAGCACTGCTGCCAAACGGTGCTAGAGACCCCAGTTCAATTTTGCCCTCAGGCAACTGTGGAGTTTGCACATTCTCCCCACATCTCTATGGGTTTCCTCCAGGTGCACCAGTTTCCTTCCACAGTCCAAAGACGTGCAGGTTTCGTGGATTGGCCGTGCTAAATTGCCCATTGTGTTCAGGGATGTGCAGGCTAGGTGGGTTAGCCATGAGAAATGCAGGGAAATTCAGGGTATCAGTGTTAACTCAATGGGCCGAATGGCCTGCTTCCACACTAGGGATTCAATGCTTGCACTGTCGAGATCAGAGGATAATACTGAATCTGTTTGTTGACTGCCTATGATAATTCATCAAATGGAGATAAAGGAATACTGTTCAGATTGTGAACTTTGGATTAGATTAGTCAGTCAATGTTGTTAGTCTAATGCTTAACTATACAGTGTCCCATTCATTAGTACATGCCTACATTAAGGGAGTACTTATAAAGCTAAAAGGCGTTTAAGCATGACATGTATTTTTGACAATGAACATTTTTGACATGCTACCAAAAGGATATATTTAAAGAATAAAGCTGTGGGACACCCAGTTGGGAATGCTGGTGAACAGTTAAATTGGAGGAACAGGAGGCATCCCTCAGTAATAGCAGAGACTAGCAGTTGAGAGTAAAAGACAAGATTGATGTGTTTGCAATAATTGTCAACTAGTAGTATTGACTGCAGATCAAGAAGCTCAAAAGTGACAAGGAGTAAGTGCTAACTTCAGAATTTGGTGCAGATGTAGAGGTGGAAGGAAATAGTACATTTTATACATATTTTTCAGCCTCCAGAAGCTGATGACTTTTGAAAGTCATTAATTAGGTGAGCAGATAGGTCATTAACTGGTGAGATTTTAAGAATTTATCCCTCTGAATATGAGCAGTCATTTAAACTGGAAGGGGAGAAATGTAAATTCTAAATTGCTTAAAATTTATGACTTAACACATTAAACTAATCAATGTAATAACAGACAATTGTTGAGTAATATTTCTTAACTTGAAACCAAATTTGTGACATGAAACAAAATAATGATGGTGGAGCAGATGATGTGTTAGAGCTGTAGTATGTGGGTGATGATGGACATTAGTCTGATACATAGTGATGAGAGGTGTAGTGAATGCCTGCAGCTCACACTACTTGGCTCAGAGCTAGGGAGCTAGAGTCAAAGCTTTTAAACTGAGATGGTAACCAGAACATTACCTGGTCACGTGAACACTTTGTTCCAGGCAGCAGTCATAGAACATACATCATAGAGTATACAGCAAAGGAACAGGCCCTTTGGCCTGCCATGACTGTGTTGACCATACATATGATCCATTTCCTTCTATTCCCTGCCTGTTCATGTAGCTAAATGCCTCAAATATCTGCTTGTATCACCTCCCCTGAAAGTGCATTCCAGGCACCTGTCACCCTATGCGGGGAAAAACATTGCCTCAGACATCTCCTTTAACTTTCCCCTCTCATCTTAAACCTGTATCCCCCTAGTATTTGACATTTCCACTCTGGAAAGGGGCTCTGACTATCCGCTCAATCCATGCTGTCTCAGTATTATATACTTCAATCAGGTCACCCCTCGGCCTCTGAAACTGTGGCGATATCCTACCTCTTCTTCAAGCTAATGCACTCAAATCCAGGCAACATCCTGGTAAACCTCTTCACTACCCTCTCCAAAGTTTCCAAGTCCTTCCTATACTTTCACGACCAGAACTGCACTCAGCATTCAAAATGTGGCCTAACTAAAGTCGCATATATTTGCAACATGATTTGCCAACTTATATTCTTCATACCCTGACTAACTAAGGTAGGAATGTCATACGCCTCCTTTATCACCTTATCCACTTGTGTTGCCTACAATCAGGGAATTTCGGACTTGCTTACACACCTGTTCCTCTATCTCCTGCTGGCTACTGGGAACCTATAGTATAACCCCATTATATTGATTGCACCTTTCTTATTCCTGAGTTGTATCCATATGGCCTCACTAGATGAACTCTCCAAGATGTCCTTTCTTAGTGCAGCTCAGCTTTCTCCTTAATCAGCAATTCTGCCCCCCCATCCCTTTCATATCCATCTCCATCACACCTGAAATGTTTAAAACCTGGCATATCGAGCTGCCAGCCCTGCCCTTCTCAGAACCAAGTTTCTGTATTGGTTACAACATCATAGTTGTGCGTTCTGATCTTACCTGTTATACTCCTTGCATCAAAAACAATTCAGACTGTTAATCCCTCAGTGTTCATTAAGCTGGGCCTGCCTGTTCTTCCTAGTAAATTTACTTAGCCTCTACGTTCTCTTCAATCAGTCCACATACTGACCTACTGCTCGAGTTCCCATCCCTCTGCCACACTATTTTCAAACTGTCTGAGTGGCACTAGCAAACCTTCCTGCCAGAATATTGGTGCCCCTCCAGCTTAGGGGCAACCCATCCTTCTTGTACAGGTCCTTCTTACCTTGGAACGGATCCCAATGATCCACATACCCAAAGCCTTACCTCCTACGCTATCTCTTTCGCCATGTATTTAACTGCTTTACTTCCTGTTTCTAGTTACACTAGCACATGGCATAGAGAGTAACCCCAAGACTACAACTCTAGTGGTCCTGCTTTTAAATTTCCGACTTAACTTCCTGAACTCCCTTTGTAGGACCTCATCTCTCTCTTACTCCCTATGTCATTGGTATCAGTATGGATCGTAACCCCTGGTTGCTCACCCTCCCACTTCAGAATATCCTGTGCCCCCTCAGGAATGTCCTTGATCCTGGCACCAGGGAGGCAGTACTGAAGCCTCACTCACCTTCACAATGACACCTATCTGTGCTCCTGACCATAAAGTCCCCTATCACAGCTGCTCACCTACATTTCAACCCTCCCCGCTGCAAAACAGAGCCAGTTGTGGAACCACTGATCTGGCTGCTGCAGTTGCTTTCCTCTGCCATTCCTAAACAGTATCCAAAATAGTATACATGTTTGACAGGGGAATAGCCACAGGGGATTCCTGCACTGTCTATCTACCTGCCCCTCCTGACAGTCATCGATCTATCTTGCTTTGGTGTCACCACATCCCTGAAACTCCTATTGATAAAACTTTCTGCCTCCTGTATACCCTGAGCGAGGCCAGCTGCCACTCCAGTTGATCCATGCAGCCAGACACATTTCCTGCAGACATATATGTCAGGGAGATTGGACTTCTCACTTAGGTTGCCCCTAAGCTGGAGGGGCACCAATATTCTGGCAGGAAGGTTTGCTAGTGCCACTCAAGACAGTTTAAAAATAGTGTGGCAGACGGATGGGAACTCGAGCAGTAGGTCAGTATGTGGACTGATTGAGGAGAATGTAGAGGCTAAGTAAATTTACTAGGAAGAACAGGCAGGCCCAGCTTAATGAACACTGAGGAAGAACAGGAAGAACATACCATTCCACTAACTGTCTTTATCACCCCTCTAGTAACCACTGGATTAAAAGACCTTAGCTTGCTGTACTTTAATGCTCCTCACCCTGCCCAAAGCCTGACTCTCTCCAAAGCCTGCACCTTGATCTCACAGCCCCTCTGTGAGAGGGATGTAGCACACGTAGGTATGAACAATGTAGATAAAGTAAGTAAGAGGTTCTGTTGAGAACAGCTAATGACCAAATTACAAAACAGAACTATGAACTAATTGGCATGGGTAAATGAGATCAAAGAGTTAAGTATGTTCCTCAGAGAATAGCTTGGGTGAAATGA
Organism: Stegostoma tigrinum; assembly: GCF_030684315.1. Lineage (NCBI taxonomy): Eukaryota > Metazoa > Chordata > Chondrichthyes > Orectolobiformes > Stegostomatidae > Stegostoma > Stegostoma tigrinum. Next base: position 33,996,062 of record NC_081384.1, on the reverse strand, counting down.
GTTGCAATTCAAGAGGCACTGGCAGTGAGTGACCAAGGAGACATCTGTAATGAGGGAAAATTTGGAAAGTTCCAGAGGAGGTACTAGGTAATAATGCAAGAAAGTAATCTGGGCATTAGTAACCAGACTTACAGCGGGGGGACAGAGTGTACAAACATAAGAATGAAATAGCAAGTGTGGCCAGAGTGGGGAAAAATTGGCAATCAACTGAGAAATGAGGAATGAGATTCAGGTGAACAGAAATCTAAAAATCCAAAGTTTTAAAAAGTCTTATCAATGGGGGCAAGCATAAGCTAAGAGGGACAAGGAAGGGTCAGAGAGTTTAACAGCAATAGTACATCCCAGTGTAAGATCTTTGCAGGATCTAGTGGTTAAAAAGTGAAATTGAGGGCACTTTATCTGATTGCATTCAATACCATCAATAGAAGTAAACAAGTGGTATAAATAGAAACAGATGTTTTATAGTTGCCCTTACAGAGGCATGGTTACAAGGTAACCAAATAATTACATAGCTAAGGTTATATGCTAAATAGAAGGGTAATAAAGGGTATGGTAAGTAAACATTGGGAAACATTTAAAGAAACAATTCAGAATGTTCAACAAAAATACATTTCAGAGAAAACAAGAAGTCAGTGTTTCAGATCCATCCACAGCTTATTCAGGGAAGATTGAAAATCGTATTAGATTCCAGGAAGATGCAGGCCGTTATGAAGAATAGTAGGAAGCCTGGTGGGTGGGAATGTTCTAGAAACCAGCAAAGAGCCACCAATAAAGAGGATAAATGGAAAGTTAGAATATGGGAGTAAACTAGCCAGAAGTGCAAAATAGATTATCAGAGCTTTAACATGTATGTAAAATGTAGAGAGCAGTTCAAGTGATCTCTCAGAAGCAGAGTAAATTGATTATATATTCGCTGGACTTCAAAATAAAACATGATCATGTGGAAACATACAAGATTTTAAAAGGGGCTTAGCAAGGTAGATGTTTGTGAATCTTTCAATTCTGTACCAAAGAGAGTTGTCAATGTACCATCACTGAATAGATTTAAGGCTCAAAGATCATTGATCTTTCATAAATAAAGGATATGGGGAACGGGCAGGAAAGTGGAGTCAAGCCCACAACCATCCATACCATATTGAATTGTGGAGCAGTCTTGGCAGGGTGGTATGGGTGACTACTGCTCCTATGTTCTTATCCAACTTTGGGCCAAATGGGCTAATTCTGCTCCTATGTCTTATGATCTTGTGGTATCCTCCTGAGGTGCCAAGCAAGATGCCCGACTTCAGCCAATTTGATTCACTCCATATAAATTCATTGTATGCTGGAAATAGCATAAAATATACAACATTCTGATTGTCGACCTGAAGACACTAACTTTAGAACTAGCCACATCCACCGTCGAGTTGTTCCAGTACAGGTACAACACTGGTATTGACTAAAGTATGTGGAGAATTGTCCGTGCATATTCTGTCCATGCAAAGCAGGACAGATCTAGTCTGACCAGTTAGCATCTCATCAGCCTACTTATTAGCTAAGTGATACTTCCCATCATCGATAGTTCTATCGAACAGGGCCCAGTAATAACCTGCTCACTGGTGCACAGTTTGGGTTCTAAGCTCCAGAATATGGTCCAAACATGGACAAAAGAGTTGGATTCCAGGTGCAACGTTAGAGTGACTGCTTTTGCCATCAATGCACCATTTGACTGCGTGTGATATCAGGAGATAGCAGTCTCTCTGCTGGGAGTCCTGCTCTGAGTCACAACAGTGCAAGCATTGTTGGAGGTTGCAATTACAATGTAAAACCTTTATAGGGAGTAATGCCATTATAAATGTGGATAAATGCATTTATAATTGAAGATGTTGATTCAAAAGTATGGTCAGAATTTTGCGATAAAACTAAAATCTTCTATGGAGGAAATGTTAATAGAGATAATATCAGATAAGTTGATATTGAAGTTTTTGTGTACACCGTGTTATAACATACAGCACTGTTCTAACAAGCGTTCACAATGTATGCTTTTTTTAAATTCTTGTTGCAGTCAATACTGGATCACATGCACCTGAAATGTAAATGTCATGGTTTGTCTGGGAGCTGTGAAGTGAAGACCTGTTGGTGGGCGCAGCCAGATTTCCGGGTCATTGGGGACTATTTGAAGGACAAATATGACAGCGCCTCCGAGATGGTGGTGGAGAAGCACAGAGAGTCCCGGGGTTGGGTAGAAACCCTTCGTGCAAAATATGAACTCTTTAAGCCCCCAACTGAGCGAGACCTTGTGTACTATGAAAACTCACCAAACTTTTGCGAGCCGAATATAGAGACAGGATCCTTTGGGACCAGGGACAGGATCTGCAATGTCACCTCCCATGGGATTGATGGCTGTGATTTGCTCTGCTGTGGCCGTGGACATAACACCAGGACGGAGAAACGCAAGGAAAAATGTCATTGCATATTCCACTGGTGCTGCTACGTCAGTTGCCAGGAATGCATTCGAGTGTACGATGTACATACGTGCAAATAACAGGATACACAAACACAAGTAAGATCACACAATCTGGAATCTTCCAGGTATTGCTGGGGCAAAACAAAAATGGCGCACTTTACTGTGCATGTACATTGCAGAAATGAATTCTGGGAAATGTAGTCTTTTCAGCAATCTATTCAGTTTCTTTGGAGCTTCATAAAAAATCATAGTCCGAACCAAAAAGCACAAAGTAAAAGAGGCATGCAAAGTTCGTTACTTGATCTAAAAAATGCTATGTTGGGATGACTTACACTCAATTTAAAATTACAGATTTTCATTTATAATTGATGAAAAAAAAGCAAAAAATTTCCTAAAGTTGCCTCCAAGTTTTCCATTGGTACAACAATTTGTTTATTGTTTTCTACTGTTGCCAGTGTTATTGGGGTCGATTAAAATGGCAACCTGCTCAACAGATAGTGATGGAATGGAAGAATTCCCCAGCACTGTCAATATTTTGCTGGATCCCCAGTTGCAACTGGGTTGCCTTAGGCATCCCATCCCAGAACTGACAAACAAATACAAATACCATTGGAATATGATCTTCCCATGGTTTCAGACTTACCACTGGGGCAGAGGTGAAAGAAAGGATGCTACCACTATAGTATTCATAAATGACATATACATTATGTAAATTTTCACAGAGTTAACATCAGAAGTGTCAATAGGACTTTCTGGAAGCTCTAGAGAGTGGGGTCCATAAAGGATGCTGATTGTTAGACATTTCTACAGTAATGACATTTGAAGAAATGTTTTTAAAAAAGTCTCCCAAATTTAATCAAAGAACTTTTACCTTTTTAATTGTCAAAGATATATGTATTCATATATTTGTTTAAAATAACAACAAACTACTTTAGGATGGCAAGTATTTGAGAAATAAGTTTCAAAACTTGTAATCCTGAGGATAATGCATCTTTAAGTCAGTCCCAAATTAGTTTGATTTGCTACATTGAATCCTAAAGTAATTTGTCCATTTCTGAAATTATACCCCTTCAAACATGTGAGTAAACACTACAACCCCCAGAATCCTTTTCATACCACAATGGCCCTCGTGCCTTCAGTTGGCTGCAGATACAAGCTGTGATATTAACATTAAGAACAGCTTAAGTCTTCCAGCCTGATGTTTATTCCATCCTCACATCTTCATAACAAAACTTCCTGTGTTTTTAAGAATGATGACTATATCACACGTCACACCTGATGTTAGTATTAATGCTACCTGCAATTCTCATCTCCCAATCACACTTTATCAAAATGATTGAATATTGAGGTTTGAGTGGATCTGGTGGCTAATATGCAGCTGTTATGGATATGACTTCCTCTTTACTGGGACCTTGATCCACCACTTAAGAGTAATTTTACTTACATACAATGTGCCTTCTTTCTGTGAAAGAAAAAAAAAGAGATGGGATAAGTTAAAGAAGCAAGGTGGGAATTCATTGTTAAGCCCCATGGACACCTTTCCCAGAATGAGTGAGTAGTTAGTTCAAGCAAAGGGCGTTGACATCCTGTGCTCTAAAAATTAATCAAAAGCCTGCAGTATTTATCGTAGTATTTTTCTACCTTGTAGCCCAGAATTACTAGCTCCAAGTTGAACCTGTATTGCAAGTTGCTATATCCAAAGTTTTGTACAAATTAGATGTTTGACCCTTTGATTTTATATTCTTAAAGCCTATGTTTTTATAATTATTTATTGCACAGTGTGTATATATATGACTCAACTGAGATTATATATTTGCAGAAAGTGTCTTATCTGCTGTTTCTAGTTTATAAACTTGCCATGGTGGCTTAAAGGCAGCGTGAGTTACATTTACTATCATGCTTCACAGTGCAGGATTCACAGGCAGCTCTCTAGAAGCGGATGTTAAATGTATAACCTCTCCTGTCAGTGTACATATTCCTCTCTTAGTCTTAGAAATAGCTACCAACGAAGAAATAAAATCTATTCATGTAGTGTACACTGGTGTGTTGTTCTTTCTTACCTGAGAACTCATGTTCACTGATTATGATCTTAAGTCTCTTCTTTCACTGCTCTGCTTCTGCAACGGTTAATTCTCACTATTTTACGGTACTACTGCTACTGAAGATGCCTTTTGCTAGATGGAGAGTCTGAGTGAGTTATTTGACCACGGGAGCTCAGCCTGATCTATTCCTCACCTGACCCCCACATACACGTTACCAATGTGTCACTAAAGAAACAGCAAACTGGATTGGGATCATGATTGATGTTTATTTCTGATGTAAACAACCCTGTCAAGATAGTACCTACTGCATGACCATATTTTCACTGAGTACATGAAGTTAGCCAAGTAGTGTGGATTGGAGTCACAGGTAGACTTGATTAGATAATGGTGCCAACATCATTTCCTGAAAAGACATTATTATAAAATTTAAGTTTGTTTCACAATGTGGAAATTTCTACCACTGTACTGTAGACCCGTCGTGATTTTAACATGGGAAAGGTCAGCCAACTCCTTAAAAAATCGTAGAATCCTGACAATGTGGAAACAGGCCCTTTGAGCCAACAAGTCCACACTGCCACTCAGAGCATTCTGCCCAGACCCATTCCCTTACAGCCCACCTAATCTACACATCCCTGAACACTATGGGCAATTCAGCATGGCCAGTCTACCTAACCTGCACATCTTTGGACCATGGGAGGAAACTGGAGCGCACGGAGAAAACCCCCGTGGACACAGGGAGAATGTGCAAACTCCACACAGACAGTCACTCAAGGATGGAATTGAATTTGGGTCTCTGGCACTGTAAGGCAGCTGTGCTAAACACTGAGCCACCATGCCACCTCATTTAAGTCTGTTCCACACTGCTGATATCTAGGCCATAATGACTAGGCATATAGCCTTTCGGGTAAAAGGTGAAGGACAGAGTTAAATTGCAGGATCATGCAGTGGGGTTGAGGAAAACAACTACATCTCTGGAAAAGTCCCAAGGCAGTGCAGATACTGATGTTTAATTGGCCTTCCTGCAGCAGGTAGAATTAGTAAATGTGGATCATGTCCTTCCCATCAATAATACTGACACTCACTAAAAGATAGTATCCAACAATGCAATGGTTTGATTATTTCTTCCTCAAGAAGAAAATCAATTCTCAGGTATTACTGTAGCCCACAGCGAGCAATAGTCAAGTTGCTGTAGTCTTACCAGATCACAGGGCTGCTCTCTTATTATGTTGAATCATTCCCAGTCTCTCGCTCTCAGGGCCATCATACCTAGGTGAATGGAGAAGTTGAGAAAGAGAATCCTTCATGGTCACCTCAACTAGCATGGGGATTGAACCCACACTATTGGTATTACACTGCTTCACAAACTAACTGTCCAGCCTACTGAGCTAAATTGACTCCTATGATTGATTTGGCCTGTCACGTATGCCACTTCTGGATTGAGCACAGTCTGTTGCGTCTAGAGACACTAATTCATGAGTGGATAATCCCTTTCAAGCTGGGACAGATGAACAGCATTGACCTAAGATTTATTGATGTGCTTTTTAATTCCCTATCCAGTTGATTTTTTGTCCTCTCTGTTTTTCCCATGACTTCCTGGCTGTTTGTCTCCAGGCGCTCCCATACCTTGACTCCAGACCCAGTCAACATTAGGTCTCTATTACATTCATGCATGGCAAATGTAGGCAAGCTGCTGTTCTTGTGCTAATATTGAGCTCACAATAGAGCAAACCTTTACAGATGTGGCCATAATCCATTTGTAACATCGGACCCAATTGACAGTTGTCACTGACTCAAAAGGGCAAATCTACTGGAGTCCCAGCACAATGGAATATTTCAATGTTCAGCACCTCATCTTGCCAGGAGATGCCATATATTCTTCTGAAACAAGAAAAGTGGAAGCTTTTCAGTCACTTTGGTTGCTATAGTTGTTCATATTTTGCTGTTTTCAAGATGTGTTCTGAGGGCACAAGCCTAGTCCACATGGAACTTTATACTTCAAATTACTCTGCTATTGGTCTACACAACATCAACTTTGGCAATTTTAGTGCAGATTTTGACACCAAGCAACAGGATGCTGGTGATTGTTGATGCAAGGTACGTGAGATTGTCAACAAACTCCAGAGTGAGGGTGTCAGAGTTAAGGGAAGGTGCAGCCTCTATAACGGCAGGGAGAGATTTAGGTACTCACTCAGTGTTCTTTTTTGCAATACTTGTACTGTTGGTTGAGCAACAGGTTACAAGCAGACTAACCATGCTGTAATATCCAGTACACTAACACAATTAGTCTATCACATCAATTTGAGACTCACAGTTAAGACTGACGAAAATCTGAGCTTTGACCACACGGACATGCTACCAGTTCGGTAGCTGAAATCTGGATTATTTCCCTCCCATTCCCACTAGCTCAAGGATATTAAGGAAAATTATGTGCTCAAACTAAGTTTAGCTAACTGAACACAAATATTAACCCTTTGGTCTTCTTGTTCAGTATTACTCATTAATTAAAGATATAAAATGTTGCTTTTACAAAGACAGAACAAGTATTGCCAACAACCCCTTATTCTAGGTTAGTTTAACAAACCATGGACCTTCAGAAAGTAGACATCCACTTTTTAAAAAAAAGCAACTTCCTCTCTGAAGAAGGGTCTAGGCCCGAAATGTCAGCTTTTGTGCTCCTGAGATGCTGCTTGGCCTGCTGTGTTCATCCAGCCTCACATTTTATTATCTTGGAATTCTCCAGCATCTGCAGTTCCCATTATCTCTGATACTATTTTAACTTCCTAGCAGCAACATTTTTAGATTGAATTTGAAATAATTCAATGAATGGCTGCGGCCAGGAGTCCAGACTTCTTATGCTACAACAAAAATGGGTGCCAAGTTGATTCATATGGAGTAGAGCTAACTGTATATTTTTCTTTGGCAGATCACAGCATATGAACTACGTCCACACTGGAGTACTATGAAATGTGACTAGGAACATTATGCAAACCACTAAGGTCCAGCATTGAACTGATAAATTCATGAATCACTCACTGTGGAACTGCTTTGTTTCCTTCAGAGCTTCTGTATTTGCTTATTCCTTTAAAGTGCTACAAAATATTTCCGAAAGCTCACACCCCTTGTTCTTAGCTCACTGATACATTTTTCAGTCTTAAATAATTTGCATTTATGCTGAAGACTAGTCTGGATCCACGGGTGACAATAAAGTTTCAGATTTATCCATGTGACTGTGCAGAAGCATGATAGATTTTGTCTGTTACTTATTTATAGTTAGTCCCATTTTACACATGATTACATTTTTAGCAAAGAAGTTTTTATGTGCAGCTCACTTCAGCTTGCAATTCATCCTATTGTTAGTGTTAAGTCTACATTTCCAAATTATGCTTCAAGGTTGTATTTACTTTTCGAACTATTCTAGGATGCAATATTTTCACTGATGGCTTTCAACCCTTCTCCTTGTATTAATAGTGTAACACAGGTCTATAACCAGCCAGCCTGACACCACAGATCCTCCCCATAGTGGATACATAACTATTTCCAAAACAACAGTGAAGAAAAATGGAGTTTGTGTTGCATCGCACTGCAGTCTTGTTAATACCGTCAATCAAAATAAAAGCATGAAGTCGTGAAAGTACATCACTACCCAGAATGAGCCCTCAAATGTAAATGAAAGATTCTTTAAAGTAAATGAATATATTAGCAAGCATTTTTCTGTCTCTTCCTTGTTCTTCTTGGTAAGCTTCCTTATGATAGAACCTAGCTTGCACTTCACAATTTCTTCTGGTTCTTAGTAAGAAGGTTTTACATAAGAACATAAAGCAATAGGAGCAGGAGTAGGCCATCTGGTACCTGGAGACTACTCTACCATGAAAAAAGATCATGGATGATATTTTTGTGGACACAGCTCCACTTACCCACCCACTCACCATAATCCTTAATTCCTTTATTGCTTAAAAGTACTGTTTTAGTGCTCCTGCATGTCAAAGTACCCCAGGATCTCAGGAAAGACTTACTGACCCTGGAGTGGGTCCAGAGGATATTCATGAGGACGATCCCAGGAGTGAGAAGCTTAATATATGGGGAACGTTTGAGGACTCTGGGTTTATATTCAATGGAGTTTAGAAGGATGAGGGGTATCTAACTGAAACTTACAGAATACTGAATGGCCTGGGCAGAGTGGATGTTGGGAAGATATTTCAATTACTAGGAGAGACGAGGACCAGAGGGCACAGCCTTAAGAGTAAAGGGAAGACCTTTTAGAATGGAGATAGGGAGAAACTTCTTCAGCCAGAGAGAGGTGAATCTATGGAATTCACTGCCACAAAATGCTGTGGAGACCTGGTCATTGCATTTATTTAAGACCGAGATAGATAGGTTCTTAATTGTGAAGGGAATCAAGGGTTATGGGGAAAAAGTAGGAGAATGGGATTGAGAAATGAATCAGCCATGATTGAATGGCATAGCAGACTCTATGGACTGAATGGCTTAATTTCTGCTCCAATGTCTTATGGTCTTATACATGCCACACAACTGGCGGAGTTATGTTTGCTGTTCATTATTTACAGATTTACCAATTTTGTCTATATAAAATATTTAGTGCAGATCACTCATCAAATGCAGTGCACCATGTTGCCATTTCTAAGATTCTTGCAATCCATTTCACAGCAGTACTGAGGAAATGTTGCCTCCTCAGAGGTGTCACTTTATGACTGAGACATTTTCACGAGGCCCCATTTGTCCTTTCACTTGGATACCGAGATCTCATAGAATCATTCTGAAGCACGGGAGTTCACGTTAGTGTTCTGGGAAACATTAATTCCTCAACCAAAATCAAATTGATTAGCTGATGATTTATCTTATTACTTGGGGAATTTTTTGTTCAAATGGAATGCTACATTGCCTATACTACATTAAAAAAACTTCTCAAGTGTAATCATTAATAAACAAGCATGTTGACATATCCCGATATGAAAGCAGTATATAAGTGCTACCTTTTACTCTACTCCAGTTTGATCTTTAAACATTTCCAATAGTTCTTGATCCTGGTTTGAATCTCTCCTTGAAGGCAGACATGGTTTCATCAGTAAGATTTTACTGGATTCTAAAGCTATTTTTAATTGTCTTTGTTACCTTCTGATCTTCTGGTTACACATTCCTAGATTAAAAAAATACATGTTGTACATTTACAGTGACTGGAGCACAACAGAATATGTTATGAGCAGGATTTAGATTTATACAGAGCTAAAATACTGGTTTTACTAACAAAAGCTGGGCTGAAAAAAAACAGGGTTTCTAGCTTCATTTCATTACGACTAAATATTTTCTTAACTATTTGCCACCGGCAATCACAACAGATCAAGTGCATAAGTGGGACAGAATAGCACCTGCATGCCCTGCAGTCTTTTGTTTTAGCAATCAATTTGATTTGCTCTTTGTAGAATCTCCCTTCAACACTTATTCCACAATCTATGCCAGCACTGTTCCAGTAGCAGCCACACAGTAACAACACTAGCATAAATGTGGCATTTTACATACTGAAATACCTAAAATCAATTCATACAATCATTTTGGAAATGCAGTAAATGTAGATCAACCAAAATTCTGAATCATTAAAATGACACAAAAGGCCTTTAGATGAGTAGCATTTAAGAGGTGAAGAAATTAATGGAAAACCAAAACTGTGGTTAAAACAGAAGGTAATGTGCTTGACAGTTAAATTCCCTAACTGCAGATTAATTTGAAAATAACTAGTCTTGTTGGCAAAGTTGCATATTAGTGGTGAACACTGTCTGCCAGATTAGACATGGACTTGTTTAACATCAGAACTACATGGCCATTCAGCCCACTGAACTTGCTCCACCATTTGACAAGATCAATGCTGATCTAATTACTGTCATAACTCCATATTCCTTCTTACCACACCCATATCCCAACCAATCCTAGACTCCCTATCAACTCAAAACTCTGTCTAACATAGCCTTGAATGTGTTAAATGACCCTTTCTCCACTAGTCTCTGTAAAATTCCAAGTAAATGAACAGCAGCAGAAATTCCTGACTTAAAAGCGAGACCCTCAATTTTTAAAATTGTTCCCCGTAGTTCTAGATTTCCCCAGTGGAACATTCTCTTAGTACACGCCCTGTCAAGTCTGCTCAGAATCTTACATTTCAATATCATCCACTCTTTCATGTCTCTAAACTCCAGTGAGGTTAAACCAACCAGCTCAACCTTTCCTCATTCGACAACTCCTTTGTCCCAGGAATCAGCCTTGTGAATCTTGTCTGAGCCACTTCTAATGAGTAAGGAGACCCTTAGGAAAGGGCAAAGCTTCACACAGTGTACCACTTGCAATCTCACTAAAGCCCTGTACCAGCTGTAGGAAGACAATTATTCTACTTTCAAACTTTGCAATAAAGACAACATTCCATATGCCTTTCTAATTTACAACAGTTTATCAAAAACACCCATGCCCCTCTGTACCTCAGGACTCTATAGTTTCTCCGTTCAAACATCTGCCTTTCTATTCTTCCTGACAAAATGGGAAAGCTCACACGAGACTGCATCTGCCAAACCTTGTCCCATTCATGAACAATCTTTTTAAGACCTGTACAGAGCTTAGTGACACCTTTTTCAACCATGCTACTTGTTTTGCATGCATTTAATAATGCTTCGAACATGGGGGTACCCAATCAAGCAGGTATATCACCTGCATCATTAATACATTATACCCTTTTGGTATCATCCCATCTCATGACTTTTCTATCATATTCATTCTCTTCAGAAATCTCCAACTGGCTCTTGGAATCTATATGTATTGCTCATTTTAATGGTTTGCCCTGATGGGTTTTTTTTTAAATTGGCCTAATATCCTCTGTGGTTTTTAAACAAAGCATTTCAATTGAACTCTTGCTTTACTTTCCCGTCTATTCCAACACCTCAGTATAAATCTGATGGTATTTACTGTTTACTCAAAAAAGATTTAGTCAGCATCTCAAAGCCCTTTGCAGTTGGTGAAAAGAAACCTTTCTGAACCTCCCAACACAACTGAAATCTCAATCTCAGTTTGTAACTCAATGTTCTTGTACTTTCCACAAATGACAAAAATATAGGCTGCTGAAGGTGATCTCAAACAGAAATAAAAAGTTGTGGCTGTGTAAATAAGGAAGCAGTCATCTGACTTCTTTCAGTTAAACGTGACCAAGTATGGCTTGGAACATTAGTGTAGTGGCAATCTTCCCTAATTTTTGCATCCTTGCTGTTCAAGTTTATGATCTTAAACATACAGCATCGGTGTAAAGAAAATGTAATTGTTCACTGATTGACACGAACTTTGAACTCTGTTTAATCAGGACAGTTTTCTGGTGTGAGAATGGGCAGCAAAGAACATCAGGAACAGACAAATGAGTTGGGTGACAACTGCATCTCCTAACTCAATGCAATGAACGAAACCAGCACAACCTGCACATACCATGTTTTTAAGCTTCTTGCTCAGGTGAAGTTGTGTGATTGATGGCCATTCCATTTATATTTCAGATGACAGCCAAAACAAGAACATCAACCACACACAATCATGCACAGTTGGCAGATTTGAATCAACTACATGGTCACAAAGATAGGCTCTAAGATGCTACCAGAAAATAACCCAGATTCGAACCAAAAACAAAGTTGATAGAAAAGCTCAGCATGTCTGGCAGCATCTGTAGAGGAGAAAACAGAGCTAACGTTTCGGGTCCGGTGACCCTTCCTCAGAACAGACATGAACCAGCCTTGATCCTGTCCTTGGTAGCGAATTTACATGCAAGGCCATTTGTTATGTGCCTTCCCAGAAAAACAAATAACCTGCAGAATGTACTTGCAGAAATTCCTGGTAAAATCCTATCTAATGAAAAATATATTCAACACAGCTACTCAATGTTTTGCTCATGGTTTTAATGACACACCATAAAGGTACCCAACGAAGTCTGTCATTGGCATGATTACTACATCATTACAGCTTCATTTAAATATACATACATCAAAAAGAGACACTTCCACCGTAAAAAGATTTACATCACACCAGAACAGTATTCATTACAATTCAGGAGATGGGGCCAGCACAGATAAACAAAGAATATCAGGGTATGACCATAATGGGGTTACGCCCATTATTCTATACAGATAAATCACAGCTATCAACTACCCAGTGGAAAGCCAATACAGAAAAGCTTGAATTTTAATTCTCTTGAATACTTGCACATTGTCAACAGCACAGACATACATACAGTACTGAAGGTAAGTTTCATTCCCAAACAAGACACCAAAACATTTATCAGTAGACATCTGCATTTCAGGTTTTGGTTTGAATATTTCCATAATCTTCCCAAAACTGGTATTTAAAGGTAGAAGAATCTCAATTGATTAAAGACAGAATTTTAGAAATGTTCTAGGAATGTGCTTGCCAATTTTTTGCATTTTGCTAGCATCTGTTAATACTCTAACTACCTACACACTGCCGCTGATGTCTTAAATTTTGACTGCATTGACTCACATAGACTATAGCATTTAGAAAACTACTAATCTCAGATACTGTATAAGACGATAAATGGGCATGGATCAAGGACATAAATGAAAAAGTACCCAGCAACTTTGGTAGTTGAACTTCTCAGAAAGGTCTTTAAAGTAACTGGCTTCCTTTAAGTAACTGGATTCTCATTGCTCTCCAGAGCAGTACTCCATCAGGTTGCTATTAATGTTGGAAACCAATGACTGTGCAAGGAGAGGAAAGGGAAGGCTACATTGGTGCGAGAGATTTTCACAGTCACGTTAGTGTTGTTTGGAGAAGTTGTTTGGCTCCAGAAAGATAAGTAGACCTACATGCATTTTAACAGCAACAAGCTGATCAGATAGTGCTTCATAATGGAGGAAAAGTGCATGATAAGTCAAGCAGGACAGACAAAGTTAAAGTGCCCTTTATTCCTTAAACCTGGGTTTCAAAAGTAGCCTTTGATACACTGCAAGGGTCGCTAGAACTTTGGAACTGGACGGTGCAGAACAGAGGAAAGCCATTTGGCACACTGCTTCTCAGCAATGTCAGTGTGGATTCAATCAAGTCAGTCAATGCTCCCTTTTTCCATATAACAAAGCTAGCCCATTATAAATACACAGGATATGTATAACACAAACCATTTCATCTGTTATTTCTGAATACTGTTTCATTTTCACTTCCATCACCATACTTCATTTGTTCGTTGGATCCCTGACTATCTGGTACTGATGAATTCCGAGTGGACATCAGTTCATCCAAGTGTGACAGCGGCCATTCTTGGATATACAAAGAAAAACAGTGGACTTTCCATGTTGCACATCGGAATAGATGAAAAGGAGAGGTACATTTCTACAGTATTCATATTATATCTTTATAGTTAATCCCAGTTAAATCTTAATTTGCCAAAAAAATTCCAGCTATCAGCAATTTATCGTTCCAATTACAGTCTCATCCGGCCTATGGTATCAGGTTGCAGGAGAAGCTCTTACATTACCTCGTTGTTTACCTGGTGTCATTTATGAGGGATTTTATAGAGAATACAGCCTTTTCAAGCTTGGTCGGCCATTTCAGAATCCATGCATATAGTTATTCAGCTTAAAAACATCTCAAAGTAAGGTACTTAAAATGCACAAGAAGTGATTACCAACTATTCAGTTCCTACTGGCTACTAATTAATCTGTACCCACATCACATCGTGCCTTTCAAATCTTAACTACTCCTGGCAGAAATATGGCTTTCCTCATATCACTTTTCAGTCTCTTACCATTCAGATTTCTGTATGCTCTTATTAACCCTACATACATTTTAAAACACTTTCTCTTACACTATCCAAACCTTTCATAACTGAAATCTATTTGGCTTCTCTGCTGTAAGGAGAACATTCTTGTAACACTATTATAGATGATCATCAAGAAGAGCCATGAACCATTTTTACATCACATCAGCTCCATAATTCACAGGGACCCAAAATAAAATTAGACAGTGATCAGTACATTTCTTAGGTTATACCAGTCGTAATTTCCTACGATTCTCTCCTATCCACAGGAGCTTTAAGAGTAAGTGGCTAGAAAATATGAGCATTTCTGCTAGGACTACGATTTGTACAAACTTAATTTTTTAAACCAGTGATCCCACTGAAGAGCAGGATTAGGTAGAGAAAAAGACAGCTGAAAATAAGGAACATGTCTGACAGTACTCAGAGGCAGAAGAAAATGCTGACTTACTGCAATTCAACAAAGTATAAAAGAAACTTATGTAGCACAAGCACAGACTTTGATATATATTGTACATTAAAATAATTCATCCAAGAGAAAGATTCAACTGTAATTTTTTTTTTTAAGTCAATATGGTGCAGAGATTTAGATTTTTGACACACATAAACGGGAGACTCAGTAAATACTTGCATAGCACAAGAAGCCATACAAGCGTCAGTATTTAAAATGCATAAAACTCAAAAAACCTGACCTGCACCAAGTGTAGATGTCACCCAAAGAAAATTCAAAAGTGACAATCAAATGAAGTTCAAGTGGTCCCTGTAATGCCAAGACAAGACTTGCTCAGTTGCAGCATACCCCAAATGCAACTAATCTTCATTTACATGTGTGACAGTATGTGCAAAATCCTGCTGCAAAATTTCCACTATCTTCAGTTCTTACAGAGCAATTTATTATTGGATTCTTCGGACAGAACTAATCCAACACATTCTAGGGTTCCAAAACAATGACACTGGCTAGGATTTTTAACTTCATCTCTGAGCCACTCAGCCCCTACATCCATGAAATTTAATGTATAACACTGGATTTTATTTGAGGGAATTGGGGGGAGGCAAGAAGGAAGGTGACTGAAAGAGCTCTGGATACTGACAAATGAAAATATCCCTGTAATGAATTTAGTAAATTTTCCATATTAAAGCCTAATGAAACCAAGAATGCAGATGTCTTTTTAATTTAAGACATGTAAGAGAATTGACTTTGCAAGGAACATGCAAGATGCTAAATTTTAGACTGAAGATTCATTTTTCCAAGTTAAATGGTCAAGTTAGTGCTTCATTTGTTGGCACCAATTCACAATGCCCATCAAAACTGTAATTCCTGTTTCTAATCCCAATTACTCCGGCGATGAGGATCACTGCAAAACACAACAATCAGAAATCAGTACTGAAAATAATTTTTTATTCATGCAGCAATTTCTAACTCTGTTTGTTAACTCAATTATTCGTATGTCCTCATAACCAGCTTCAGTCTTTGCATCCTCCATGGCAATGAGGCCACCCAAAACTCTGCTACCCATATCCCAACTCTGATTAAGTCTAGTTCATCAATCATCCTTGAGTCTATTGCTTCCACACTTGGTAATGCCTTGTTGTTTAAGTTCTCAGCACAACTTACAAATTCTTCCATATGCTCTTCTTTCAATATCTCAAATCTCCTCCATTTCTGTAACTGTTCAACATCTCTGTACTTGTCTAATTCTAGTCTCTTGTATATCTCCAATTTTCATCACTTTATAGGTAGTGACAATATCTTAAATTGTCAGTCTCATAAGCTCTGAAATGCCTTTCCCAAATCTCTCTCTCTCTCTGTCTCTGCTTCCCCTTGAAAACACTCTTTAAAACCTACATCTTAGACTAAGCTTTTAGGAAACTGCTAGAGTTCTGTCTCAAATGTAACTGATAATGCTCTACCACAGAACAGAACGTCTGCCCCACTGAATCTATGTTGATTCTTTCAAACGACATCCATTTAGCTCCAGTCTACTGCTCTTTCCCAAATCCTTGCAATTTTTCTTTTTCAAGTATTTATGAAATTTCTTTCTGAAGACAATTGCTGATTCTGTATCCACCACTCTATCATGATGGTGCTTCCCAAATCCTAACCATTTGCTGTCTAAGTGGAATTTTCTTTATGGTGCTTTTGGGACTTTTGTCAACCATCTTAAATCAGTGTCCTGTGATTATTGATTCTCCAACCAATGGAATGGAAACAGTTTCTCTGTATTTACTCTGTCAAAACCTCTCATGATTTTTGAGCACCTCTCTCAAATCTCCTCTCTGGTCCAAAGAAAATAATATCAGTTTTATTAATCTATTTGCATAATTGCAATAACAAAACTTCGAAACCAGTTTAGTAAGTGAGCAGATAAAAATTAAACTATTCCCATTGGTGAGAAAACAGGGAAGAGACTAATTCATAAAATAATCAATGGTGATAGGATGAAAAGCTTTTCACACAGTGAGTAGTAGAGATCTGGAGTGCGCTTCTGAAGTGTGTGGGAGATTCAATCAAGACAGTCAAGAGGGAATTGGATTATTAATCGAAAAGGGAAGAATCTCTTCTCTTTTGTACCAGTTGTTAATTGCAGTATTACGCCACATTAGCTAGTTACTTCATTGAGTAAGCTTTTGGAGAGCTGGTTAGGCATTTAAACTTCGAGTATGGCTATGGCATATGCATCACAATATTGTGCAGTCACCGATACCAAATAACCCTCAGGTGAAGTATTGACATAGACAACATTTTGATAACATGGTGGTTCAGTGCTAGCACTGCTGCCTCACAACACTAGGGACTCGGGTTCGATTCCACCCTTGAGTGAATGAGTGAAGTTCTCCCCATGTCTGTGTGGGTTCCCTCTGGATTCCTCCCATGATCCAAAGATGTGCTGGTAAGGTGGATTGGCCATATTAAATTGCCCCAGTGTTCAGGGATGTTAAGGTTAGGGGGGGTTAGCCATGGAAAATATAGTAGTGGGTTCGGTCTGGGTGGTGTGCTCTTCGAAGGGTTGGTACAAACTTGACAGGCCATACTGCTTCTGTACTGTAGGGATTCTATGAACATTTCAACTTATAGGCACTTCTCAGTAGCAGCACATCATCAATACAGGTAAGATTGTAACCAAGGCACAGAAAGGAATTTTCAGACAGGTGGGGCTTACTTAAACCAGGATTAAATAGGGAGGCTTCTGAGGATATTTTTGTTGACAAAGGTAGATGTGCCCAAGGTGGAAAAGTTCAGGAAGAGAACTGGTTACTGCAGGGTCATCATTAAGGCATCTATCACCAATGATGGGTCAGAGACCAAAGTAGTAAAACAAGTCACATACGAAGCCACTGACTTGGAGAAGATGGCAGAGGTGGAGCCAAGTTCTAGAAGCATTCAAAGGCCAAGAAAAGAATTTTAAAAGGATAATCTGTAAAAGAAAAATCTAAAAGGGCTGGTAATCTGTACTCTTAGTCCTTTCCCATCTATCATACGGTTTCAAACTTAACAAAACACATCACTTAAATTCCCTCAGAACAACATTGTTTCCCTGTCATGAATACAGTGTCTTAGTATTTCAATTGGGGTAACTTTAGCTCCACTAATTTAAAACACTGTCAGCATTGTTTACACTGTGAACCATAACAATATTCTTAAAAGTAATAGATTGTATGACCTAACTAGAGGGCTGTGACTTAATTACAGGCTACAACCATCCATAAGCATTCGAGTCTCATTCCCGCAGTTAGAATATTATCTGAACTCTGATTTGTAAAGAGTTTTATTACAGGCTCTGAGTACACTTTCTATCATTTTGTGTTTGCACCTAACTCTAATCAGAAAATCAATAGCTCCTCATGCATTCGCAGTGATATTTAAAGGAGGAAAATGCAAATAATACTAACAAAGTAATAACTGAATCTGATCACTAATTGAATATTGCGTACATTTATTGGAATGGAATGTCAAGTTTGAGGACAGTTCAAGAAACATCACCCATGCAATACTTTTCCCTCTAATAACTATTGCAGTAGATAGTGACTCATGACGATTTAATGAGGTAGATGGAGTGGGGAATAACAAAAAACTAACCTTCCTTCTTCTTTTAGCAGTGCTAGAAACTTGTTCACGCGATGTTCAGGACCCATCTGAAAGATAAATTAAGACTAATGTGAAACTATGTTTCGTGTATAAGCATTAAAATCAAGGAGTAAATCAGTCAGTTTATCTGAAAGGGAAAATATTTCATATTTATAATCACACTGTTTTCTTCCCAAAACACTTCACAGCCATTTAAGTATGTTTGATGTGCCATTATTGCTGTAATATAAGCAAACAACAAAGTTGATTTGCACAACAAAAAATTCTGGAAACAGCAATTAGATAAATATACCGATGATCTGTTTGCAAATGATGATTGAGAGATCGATGTTGGCTAGGACACTGTTTTGTTCTGTTTCTCTTTGAATAGCAATATAGGATCTTTTACTTCAACCAGAAATGAAGTTTAAATTGCATCCAAAAGGCAGCAATCCTCGAATACTGCAGTATGCATTAGTCTAAATTATCTAAATAAACCTCATGATTGGGACTTGAACCCACAACATTCTGACTTAAAGGCAAGTGTGCTATCATGTAAGAGGAGGGCAAATATCAGTTGCCACACAGTAGATTATGTAGCACTGCTTTGTTTGCCATTAAATTAACTTCTAGAATAACACACCAGTTCTTTTTTGCTGGACTACATGACTTACAAATATAGTAAGGGCAGATACTGCAGCAATCATTTGATCCTTCAGAAAAACCTTCTGCCAATATGCATTTGTTCTGCCCACCCCCTCAAAGTGGTTCACAGCACACTTGCTCGCATTTATTCATCAATAACTAATTAAATTTTCATTCTTCTCACTTGACCAACATTCAGTGAAGTTAAAGGAGTTCAAGGTATTTTCCTGGTAGGACGAAATTTTTAGCCTAAGGACAATCCCTAAAAATAGACAACTTGCTTATGAGAAAAGCTGGAGAATTTGGGTGCACTTTAAACATAGCCAAGAGGAGATGCTACAGAAGTACACGAGACATTAAAAGATAAACAAGTGGTAAACACAAAGCACTACTTCTAAGTAACTGAAGACACAGGGTAAAACTACATCATAAAATTTTACAGGAAGCCATTCAACCCACTCTGTCTGTACTGGCTCCTGAAAGCGCTGCCCAGATAATCCCATTCTCCAGTCCCATCTCTGAAGCTCTCTAGACTAAATCACTTTCAGAAAGTGATCTAGCTCTCTAACGGCCAACTTTGCACTGATATAGCCAAGTTCAACATCGACAAAATGGCCCTCACTTGGAACCGGCATCCAATTTGGTTTTGTTCTTGAGAATAAGTGAAATAATGTGAAACGCAAGCTGGATAAAGCTAACCCTTTCATCGAGGATATCAGAGGTAATACGGGTCAAATGGCTTCCCTCAATAAAATTTATTCTGTGATTGTACAGAATAGGAAAATCTCAATCAATCCTACTCTGATAAATTAGAAGATCTTAGCCAGGAGAGCTGCAAACTTGATTCCTGCGTGGGGAAAGCAAAATTCTTATTCCTGACTAGACTGAGCGACATTTGCTGGAAGGTGCAACAGCGCAAATAGTGCAAGAGGAGAAAATGGCTCAGCTACAGAGTGGAGTCACTGAATAGCCTGTTAACCTTGACAGTCAATGCTTTAACATACTTCCACGTTACCTGTAACAAGCAAATTAAGAGTCTTCATTAAGTACTGCCATGATCATTCGAGAATTCAAGAGTAAAAACACTGTAGCTCTACATCATTTGATTCTAATGCCAGTTCTCTTTGACCCGCTCATTATTATTACCAAACCTGAACCGAACTACTAGAAGTGTTAGAGACATAACCTGGAGACCATTTTTGATTTTCACATACAGACAACAAATGATCCACAGAACATGAAACATTTCCAGGCTAACATTCTCATATTGGGCATAAAGCCATTAATAACACACTGCTTAGGACTTGGAATGGAGATGACTTTAATATTGCATTTGACAGCGCTTTTCCTAATCAAATATTTTTCATGTTCCAGACTGTGAAACCATAAGCACTTAATTTTCTAACTGTCATGAAGTCAGATTAGGAGGAAGAGATTAATAAGAAATTACACTTAACCATGTTTAAAAACACTCAAGTTTCAATCAATCATTCTTCTCAACATATTACTCTCAGTTATCTCCTATAGTCACCAAGAAACTAGAAGGTCATTGCTCTTACTCACTGGAGTAACTTCTGCTGATAAGCATTCTAAGATGGTATGGTAACAATGGGTCAATGTACTATTACACGCAGCAGGTACGAGAGATAAGAGTTATAAGCACTCATTACTTCCAACAGAAATGTGGGGCACATACAATATCACAATCTTTCCAACGCAGCTTCCACTATGCTAGATCTTGCACTAGTCTTCACAGCACCTTTTCAGTCCCCAAATGTATTCAGGAGCAGCTGCCCTCTGGTCTTTTCAACTGCATAAAACAAAACAACAGAGTCTCTGCTCTATTTTCACAGACTGGAAACAGTTCTTGGTATTGAAGACTGTCAAACAGAACAGTTCCATTTGGGGAAAACCTTATACATTTCCTCTTTACAGCAATGTTAACATGTTCCTGAATTGCCGAGTTGAAAAACAGGTTGACTCAAATCCCACAGCATTAGCTTTCTACTTACCTTTGGCTACTCAGCTGTTCAATCCAACT
This sequence comes from Stegostoma tigrinum, assembly GCF_030684315.1. Taxonomy (NCBI): domain Eukaryota; kingdom Metazoa; phylum Chordata; class Chondrichthyes; order Orectolobiformes; family Stegostomatidae; genus Stegostoma; species Stegostoma tigrinum. The sequence continues at coordinate 33,975,029 of NC_081384.1, read as the reverse complement.
GCAATTTCAGTGTAAATGGGCATTTCTTGGAAATGAATGACATCATAATCAGGAGACAAACGAACTCCCTTTCACAATACTACTCAACCAACTCTTGTCTTTAAGGAACACTACGCAAAGGGAAATACAGGTTTTTAACCCCCAAGACATACTTTTCCTAAAGTTTGTGGATTGCTAAAACTGCTGATCAAAGTGGGCCAGTACTAAAGCAAAATAAGCAAGGCCATGAGATTGGCAAATAGGTAAAATAGAGCAAAGATTGGTAAAACATTCAAAACCAATTAAAAACATCTATTACGCAGCTTAAACTAGCTGATTCACTCAGAACAAGGTGACTTATAGTAACAAAATCTAAATTTTAGAAGATCAGTTTACTTAAATATTAAAAAAAGCCTTTTGGTCATTTGTGGTGGTTTTGGTTTTCTATCAAAGAGAAAACCGATGACCTTCCTAAAATTACTCCTTTATTTACGTGGCACATTTAACGTAATAAAATGTCCCTTGTCTCAGCTGTCAGTATCTTACTCTCTCTCCAATTTCTTCCAGCTCTACAGCCCTCTGAGATAATTGTACTTACTGGTCTTTTGTGGATTTCCAATTTAATTCCTGCCACCACTGGCGGCTCTGGCTTCTCGAAAAGTGCATTATACCACAATGTCTTATGACACAAAACACGGTAGAGGGCCACATCATAGTCAGGATTTTTGTGAATGGTGTAGATTATAAGGTATGTTTTAGGAGGAAAACAAGGGAAAAAGCAGGCAGAATTCAAGCTTAGAGCCTGGGCATCAGTAAACAAAACCACCTTGGTGGTCTGATAAAAATTGGAGAATCACAAAAAGCCAGATTTAGATAGGATAGGTAAGACAGAAAGAAAGAGAGTGAGAGAGTAAAGGGGGGAGCACGAGAATGAGAAAGGAGCCAGGGACAGATCTGAAAACAGGATTGTGAATTCTAAAATCAAGGTGCTCCTGGATTTGAAACTAATGCAAGTTAGTGAGTATATGGGAGATAAGTGAATGCGATTTGATTCGAGTTTTGGGCAGACAGGCTTGAAGGCCTTGATTCTTGCAACAGGTACAATGTTGGAGAACAGACAGGACTGTGTTGGAATAGTCATTTTAGGGGTAACAAAGGCATGAATAAGGATTTCAGCAGCTGAAGTAGTTAGGCAATGTCTGGAAGACAGCAATATACAGCATTAAGGATGGTGTGAATGTGTGGTTGGAAACCTGACCACCTGCTTTAGTCTCAGATGGTTGCCAAGATGAGAGATGGAGTCAGTTGCTAGGGAACACAGCTTGAAGCAGGGACCAAACGTTAGGTTCAGTCTTCATAATATATAGTTGCTGGAAATTTCTGCTCATCTGGTACTAGACCCTGGATAAACAGTCTGAGAATTTAGCAGTCCGAGGAATCAAGAGGTGGTAGCAATATAGAGGTGGACGTTGCCAGTATACACATGAAAATTAACTCTGTGCTTTCAGATGATGATGCTAAGGTGCAACTTGTAGATGAGTGATATATAAAAGATATCATTGTTTTCTTTAATTAGGATTCTTGGATTAAGGCAATAGTATTTTTATTTTAAAAAGGGGTTCCTTAAACTAGCAGTTACATTTCACAAAAGTCTACATTTCCATGAAAACCACAAACGTTGCCTATAAAACATACCCTAACGAAATACAAAGACAAAGCACTTTCTGTAATTAAAAATATTTTATGAACACACCCAACAAGCACAAACTTTTCTTGATTTTTAAAAAATAAACATACACTTAGAGCCACTTTAACACAATTAACATACCTAGATGTACTTCAATATAACATGTTTTCCTCAAATGTTTGTAAAACAAACTTTGACGATCTTTGTTCAAACAAGACCTCATGATTCAGTGGACATGGATCTGGAGAAATGTATGATACCCAGAAATGTTCATAATCTACAATTCATCTAACTTTTTTTTTTGCTGCATGGACCTCTGAGGTCTGTGTGCAGCAACAACTTTCACAAGCAGAAGTCAATACAATAGTACACTGAGCTGTATGAATGGAACCGCTGAGGGGCTGCAAGGCCTCAGCTTGGAGGGAACAGTGTTCACAACCATAAACTCTGGATAAAAGCAATTATAAACTATAAACTTAAAGGCTATTTCTTAGTTCATCAAAATTACAATAAATTTCTGTAGCACACAAGAGATAGATCTTGGAGACTCTGTGTCATTAATTAAAGGATTCATCACAAAAATCTGTTGCAAACCACACACAATCACTTGCTTACAAGGTCAAAATCAAGTGTGGTTCGTTAAATTTGTAATTCGATTCTAAATAAAACTGGACTAAATGATTTATGCAACTAGCATAGTTAAAATTGTAGTTTAGCTTGGATCTCTTAAATACACAGCATGAGAAGGGAAACCGTGCCAAACCTGGTGATGTAGTAGCTTGGCATGGATTTTCTACATATATCCAATTACAAAGGGTAAGACCATGGATTGGTGCAAGACCTTGTGTCATGGCACTAGGGTTGACCTCCCAATGAAAACACTCCTTCTTTGACAAAATTACTGAGTAACCAGCCATACAAATTATTAGGACACAGGTCCATTTGTTAGTCAGTTACAAGAGATGATCTCAGCTTTGGTAACATGTTATGTCCTGACAATTGAAATCAGCAATAAATGCAGAGGTTTCATCAGAACATAAATTTGAAATAATAAATTATATTACTCTCCCCACAGATGTTGTCAGATCTGCTGAGCTTTCCCAAGCACTTTTCCAGTGGCTTCACCCTGCAGTAACCAGCATCTGCAGTATTTTGCTTTCAAACAGTGATCAGCACCCTCGTTTAAGCAAGGAACTATTAACCAAGGCTTGCTCCTGTCCACAAAAACCATTCTTGTGACGTTGATCAAAATTTCTACTTAGAAGTCTGTAAAGATCAGAATTAGGCTCTTCTGCGATGCTACCACTGTCAGATAGCACAGCCTGCCTAGTATGTCTCAAAGTGAAGTGAAGAATTCTCTCTCATATGTAGCATAAAACCATGCCCATGTGCTTGTGTAGTCATTAACATAATTAAATAGCGGCACCAAACAGTATGAAATCTTCACGGATAGATCGTTGCCAGACAGTTTAAAGGTAGGTAAGAACATTTAAAATTTGTTCATGGGATGTGGACATTGTTGGCTAAGTCAGTGTTTATCGCCAATCTCCAACTGTCCTGAAGACAATGGTGTGCTTCCTTTTTGATCTGCTGCAACCCTTTGGGTGCAGGTATACTCACAGTGATGTTAGGGAAGCAATTTCAGGATTTTGCTCCAGTGGATAGTGAAGGAATGTTGATATAATTTCAAGTCAAGGTGGTGCACGGCTTGGAGGTGGACTGCAGATGGTGGCGTGTTCTTGTCTTTACAGATGCTGGAAGTCATGGTTTGGAACGTGTTGTTGGAGAAACCTTGGTGAGGTACTGCTGTGCTATCATGAACATGGCGAGAAGTTGTAGTTTAGGATGTCAATCAGGCTTTGTCTGGACTGGTGTTCAGCTTCTTGAAGTCAATGAAGCTATACCCATCCGGCAGAAAATATTAAATTACATTTCTGATTTGTCCCTTGTGGCTTGCAGTCTGGCACAGGGAGATAGGAGTTATCGGCCACAGAATACCCAACCTTTTGACCTGCTTCTGTAGCCACAGTAGTTACATTCAATTTAAATTTATGGTCAGTGGCAATGTTCTGGAGGTTGATAATGGGGATTGAGTTACAGTAATGACATTAAATGTTAAAGGGAGATGGTTAAATTCTGCCATGTTTGAGATGGTCATTGACAGGCAATAGCATGGCACATTTGCTACTTGCCACTTATCAGCCCTAATCTAGCTGTTATCTTGCTACATGTGAACATATGATGCTTCACTATCTGAGGAACACTGTGCAATCATCAGTGAATATGCCCATTTCTAGCCTCATGACGGTAGAACAGGAAATGATGAAGCAGCTGAAGACAAGGAGCTCTGTTAGTGATATGTAGCCTGGGTCTGATTTGATTGGCCTGCAACAACCACAATTTTCTTCCTTTTTGCTTGATGTGACCCCAACGAACAATGTTTCTCTTAATTTCCAAGGGTTTACATTTTTCTAGGACCCCTTAATGTCATACTCTGGCAAATGCTGTCTTGATGCAATGGCAGTCATTCTCAGCTCACTGCTGAAGATCATCTCTTTTGTCCACATTTGGACCAAGGCTGCGATGAGGTCAGGAGCTGAGTTATCATACAAGAACCTACTCTGAGCGTCAGACATCAAGTTATCCCCTAGTAAGTGCTGCTGGCTTCCTTTGGCCACTTTGCTAATGATTGAGAGTAAAGTTATGGGTCCATAAATGGGTGAGTTAGATTTGTCCTGCTTTTTGTGGTCCGGACATATCCATTCAATTTTCTTGATTGCCAGCTAGATACCAATGTTGCAATGCATTGAAGCAGCTGGGCAACAGAATGGCTAATTCAAAAGCCCAAGTCTTCAGTACTGTTTTCAGGATCCAGTGCCTTGACACAGCCTTCAGTTGTTTGATTCACTTCATGAAATATCAACAAACAAGTTAAAGACTGGCATTTGCAATTCTGGAGGAGGCTGAGATGGGTGATTCAGGATGTGAGTTTGCTCGCTGAGCTGGAAGGTTAGTTTTCAGACGTTTCGTCACCATTCTAGGTAACATCATCAGTGAGCCTCCGACGAAGCGCTGGTGTTATGTCCCGCTTTCTATTTATCTGGTTAGGTTTCCTTGGGTTAGTGATGTCATTTCCTGTTTTTTACCATCCCCTGAGAAAAAGAACAGGAAATGACATCACCAATGCAGGAAATGACAGTACCAACCGAAGGAAACCTAACCAGATAAATAGAAAGCGGGACATAACACCAGCGCTTCGTCGGAGGCTCACTGATGATGTTACCTAGAATGGTGACGAAACGTCTGAAAACTAACCTTCCAGCTCAGCGAGCAAACTCACATCCAGAACCTCAACATGGGTGATTCACTTGTCATCTCAAGGTGAAGATGGATACAAATATATCAGCCTCGCTCTTTGCACCGATGTGCTGGAAGTCTTCATAAAAGATGGTGGCGTCTGTGGAGCCACCTCTTATCAGTTATTGAACTGTCGATGACCATTCACAACTGGATGTAGCAGTACTATAGAGCTTAAGTCTGCTTTGTTGATTGTGGGATCACTTAGCGCCATCTATTGCATGCTACATCTGCTATTTGGCATGCAAATAACCCCATGGTGTAGCTTCATCAGGTTGATACCTCATTTTTGGACATTCCCGCTGCTGCTGCTGGAAAACCTTCCTACACTCTTCGTTGAGCTGAGGTTGATTTCCTGGCTAGATGGTAATGGTAGATTGGGAGATATGGTAGACCATGAGGTCATTAGGGCTCTTCCACTAACACCACTGATGCCAAATCAGCTGATAATTTTAAATCAGGTTTGACAGGTTTGTGTTAACTGTAGGTATTAGAGGATAAAGGCAGGTATATGGAATTAGGTCACAGCACAACAGTGATCACACTTAAATGAGGCAAAATGGTCTCCTTCTGCACCCATGTTCCTTGGGACTACTTAATGTGAAACTCCAGAGGGGGAAAAAACACTTACCTTCCTGAGAGGGTGTTGTGTGTATTATATTTTATTTATAAGAAATACAAAAAGAAACTATTTGACATTTCCTTGAAGAATATTAGTTTTGATTTCAATGCGACAGTATTATTTTGTCTTTAAGAAGTTGAATACTGACTTTTCCAAGTTAAAATTCAGAACTGTAAGATTGTTATTCGTTTATTCAAAAAGTAGTAAATTTGCTGATTTTGAATTAAAACAAAACTCCTTGAAGAGGAGAACTTTTTGCGTTAAAAAGCAGAATAATTTCACCAATTGATCTATTTCATTGCAAAGGACAATTGAAGGACAGCTTACTAGGATTTAGAGCTCGAGAAGATGTGGATTAAAACACTGCATGTGAGCCAAAGTAATGTC